>NC_136631.1:9559436-9664436 GCF_933228915.1 Telmatherina bonti
GAAGAGCTATTAGAGGAAACCCTCTGGGATAAAAGCCAATCAGAATCGATAAAACTGCCCGACTAGCCAATGCCGTGTCAGTTAATTATGAAACACTGGCAGCAAACTGGACAGACAGAAACATGGCATCAATTTCACTTCCAATTCATTTTCCCCTAAATGCCATTTTTATTCCCAGTACTTAGATTTGATGTATTTGGGACATTGACTTGTGAAGAAAGCCATGGTAAACATGCTTGTAGAGAAATAATCAGATCTGTACTTTGGAAACAAACGTCAGTGCAGTAATCATTTGTTTGTTAAATGGGCCAAGAGATTTGCATGAGATTAACAGCTTTTCAGACTCGCTCAAACAGATTAGACATCTAATTTCTCTAGAAGTAAACAACTAAAGAAAATGTGAAATTTCTGTTTAATGTAGACAAATTTTTACTGCAGTAGAGGAATGCCTACATAAAACACAAACAACAAATTCTCTGAAATTTCCAGAAACATGCAAAATCATTTTCCATGGTCTTATCTGACATCGTGGCAAACAGAATGAAGGTCTGGTTGCAGCGTTGTCCCAAACCATTTTGCTTTGCCAATAGGAGCTTAATGGACAAGAAGGAAATGAATTTAGGGCTTCCCTTGATACTTGGGTATTGTTCTTTAATTTGGTTATTACTGAGTTACATGGTAATGCTGGACCTGACAGGGGAAGCAAAGGAGGGTGTGATTGGGAAGAAAAGAGAAGGAGGGGGTGAAGAAGGGAAAAAGTAGACAAAAATGGCAGGATAGTAAAGAACAGTAACAGCTGCACTATAAAAAAGCAGGGAATCATCAGGAGCCCCTAAAAGAAGACAAACTGAGACAAATGTGAAAATGTTATCATTTTTAGTCAAGATGCAAAACAAAGCCACTGCTTACTAACTGCATCAGCTTTACAAGAAAAGGAAAATATGACAGTTTATTGTCTTAAAATGGACAGAAAGTTGTTTATGTTTGTTCATGAACAGCATATATAATTCAATAACTTTTTGGGATTTTTGCTGGATGAATTCATCCAGTTTTTAAAAAAACTAATAAAACAGGCGAGTCCTTGATATAGAAAAATGGGACTTTCCATATCAAATCCAACTTTCTGAATAGAAACAGATATAAACTCAAGATGGGTTCAAATGTGAGGGACTTTAATTTCGCTGACCTAGGCGACTTCCATCCCATACAAGAAAGTCAAATACAAAATCCCTCCTCAGGAGATAACAGTCTAATTGAAAACTAGATGGATCCTTTGACCTTTTGAGTTAATTATACAATGATGCTGTAGATTATCCAGGGCCAGGATCTAAAACTGGGTGGTGAGGAAATTAAATGGAGCCTTGACAGAGAAAATTTCTTTTGCATAAAGGGGTGGAATTTCCTCTGCCTCTATGTGCTGCCAAGTCCTTCAACATTTGCACTGTGTTAGTATTCACAACCCGAAAAGCAAGAAATGTTTTGAAACAACAGTGAATTAATCTGAGAAACATTTTCCACTGTTCTTTAATTTCAGAAATAATTTCAAAAAAGGGAAAAATGGGAGCAAAAATGATTTCCTCAGGTAAGAATACATAACATTTCATGTAAAAAGCCTTATGGAGGATTGTGCAGAGGAATACTACTCTGATGAATACTTCATTATGTAAACCTGATGACTTTTCTGTTCTGAGTCACTGTTATGTAAAAATGGGAAGCCTTTTGAGCACAACTGAACTGAATTATGAAAGGGCTGTCATTGCATAAATTTAATTGTGCCCTGAGGAGTTTTCTTGATTGCTTACGAGAAAAACTAAACACAAGCAACATGATCAATGTCAATGACGAGAAACGTACACGATTTTTGCATTTTAGAAAACAATAAATGAGTGGCACTCCCAATTTTTATATGCAACGCATAAATTAGTACTAATGATGAAACATTTGAGAATTTAGTACAGGATATGAGGCAAGGGCCTGCGGCTCACAGAGGCCATCAATCAGGGAAAATGACATTCCCAGAGCAATGGACTGTGTTTTGGCGCATTTCTGCACTTTCCACTGGAAGCTGCAGGTGAACCTGCGACAGCTGCGGCGGACTGTCCAGTAATTTACGTGTTGGCTGTTGGATCCTCCCAGAGGTGTCAAAAGTATTCACATTCATTATTCAGGTAAAAGTACAGACACTGAAGTTTTAAAGGACTTGTGTAGAAGGTAAAGTATTGACTCAAGCTTTTTATGTAAGTTAAAGTGTAAAAGTACTGGTTTAAAAACTATTTAGTATAAAAAGTATAAAAGTAATGTTAGGAAAAAAAGCCATTAAGGACACAAAGTTCAGGCTGTGCCACAGGGGGCACAGTGAACTACCCAGCTTTCCCCCAAAAGCATTCTTCTAAAGGCAGTGATTGTTATCATTTTGTGTTTAAAATATTAATGTTGGAAATGTGGGATACTATAGAGGCTCCCTGTTCTCTTGAGTCTCTGCCACCGACATCTTTATACTCAGCTACATGTCTGCTATGTCCTTGCTGGATCCCGTTCTTACCAACCGGGTGTCAGTATGGTATATGTTTTTCCTTCTAATCCAATACAATCAATGTCCTCTGTCATGATGGTGCCATTTATGTGGATATGTATTTATCTGGTGTGTGCGTGTGTGTAAGTGCTACCAGGCCAGCACAAAGATCAGAAGCAGACAACCTGCCGGGGATGTAGATACCCATGAATTCTACCCAAGTAAGGTAACAAAGTATTTGTATTTTGTTAGTGGACACATCTGGATCCTCCTTTCACTCCACATGTCCATGCATCTTTACCTTAGCAATCCACACTTAGCCTACTTGGCTAAGGCTAATTGTTAGCAAGGGACTTGTATAGCAGGTCCGCTGTGACTGAAATGTGGTCCAGTGAAGCAGTTAACTCCTTTTTTTTTTTTTTTTTTTTTTAACTTTGAAGAGCTGCTTAAATTAAGTTTTAATAAGAAAAACCATTTATTACATTTAGTCTGCTTGACATGGCGACATGAAAAGTCCACAGTATTCACGACAGGCCTGAGAAATTACCTGGTCAACAGGAATTATCTCAAATGTCACCTCAGAAATAACTGGAAGCTGTTTGTGGTGAACTAATACATCAATGTTTTTCTCTTTTCTTATCCAGTACTTCTTTTTGATATCTTTCATTTTCCATTTATTTCATTTTCCTGTTGGTTGAAGTTTGCCTCCACTTTCACTCACTTATGTTTTGTTTTGAGGAAAGCATCATGTTTCACGTTTACAAATCCCCTGCATGCTAAAAATCTCATGTTTCTTGCTTAATTATTGACTAAACCTGATAAACTTGAAATATGTAAACAGTTCACACTTCAGTTTGGTCATAAATATAGTTTTATAATGTGATTTTTTTCAGGCCACATTTCTCCAGCAGTGTGATGGACTGGCGACCTGTATAGGGTGCACCCTGCCTCTTGCCTGCTAATTGCTGGGTCTCTGGGGACGCAGGGTCTCTGGAATTAAAATAAGTGGTATAGAAAATGGATGGATGGATATTGACTCAGTGTGGGCACATGGATGAATTGAGGAAAGAGCCAACCATCTTGTTTATTACTACTCTACCTTTTAAGTTAAGATGGCCACAAAAGCTAAATATGTTGCAAGTCATACCGAGACCAAAACAAGCCAGAGTAAAGACATGACAGCAGGTGGCTGAAAAACATAAAACTGTAATACTCCAACGCTATCTCTACTTGTTCCACAATGGGAACTTTTCTCCCTTTACAGCAGAATCTTCAATCAGGCTTTCCAAGAGTTCCTGCATGAACACACCTGACTCAGACTCAGACAAGCTAGATACACATTAATTTGAATCAGGTTCTTTGCAGCGGGGACACTTAGAAAGCCTGCAAGGAGCTGGCCCTTGAGGACCAGCTTTGAAGATCCCTGCTTTACAATATATTTGACCTTTTAATGCTGTATGTACCATATGCGATATAATAGATACAGTTTCTGACTTTTTGCATCACTTAATGGTGAAAAACTTGCTCAAAACCCTGTTATACACAATCTGATACTCGTCTTCTCTCTTTTTCACAACAATAACTTTGTCATGTGTCACAGAACCCAACAAATATTTAGGTGTTAAAAAAAAAAAAAAAAAAAAAAAATCACATTTTTTTTTTTTTGGTTGGCCTTTAAAGATTTACCACTGGAGTTCACTTGTGGTTCCACCACTGAAGAACAATAAGCTGGCATCTTTGCTGCGGTTAAAAATGTTACATAAACCATGAAATTTAACCCTAAAAAGTCTTGTTGTAACATTATCAATGTCTACAATGCCAGTTTTTATGATTCAAACTTATCCAGAGTAACAATCAACAACTGGGATTTACCTTTTATTGTGTATATATTTAATTTACTTTAAAGAACTACATAAGACATGAAAAACATGAATTAAAACAGGATTATGTCATTAGCATAAATACAATTTATTTAAAAAAAAAAAACCCTGGAATGAGTACGTATTAAAATATCTTGGCTTATAAATAAAGTCATGATGGACATTTATGCTGTTTTTGCATGTAAGTCAGTACCGTTATGCACTTTGCACAAGTAATATATTCCACTAAAACATCTCTAAGGACCTCTGCAGGATCATAAAAGCTATTAGTAAACTAATAATAGGACAATGTCAGTGTTAAAGTTAAGTATTAAAGCACATTTCCAAGTCCTTGTTTGCATTATGCTTTAAGTCTTCATCCAGTCAGAGCAGAGTGCAGCATTTTGCTGGAGGCCTGCAGGCAGCGACCACATGACGATGGAAAGGTTAAACACATTTCCATCCAGTTCCAGAACAATCCCCTTGGGAAGTCAGAGGTTAATTTCCTCACTACAGACCACACTAATAGCAGCAGCTTAAGCAGCAGGAGCATTACTCATTTTCCTCATGAGCAGGGGTTTTCTCCAGAGACTCCAACTTCATTACTTACACTGTTCCTCCTCTGCTCCATAAGCGGGGGATAAAACACTGACTCCTTAAGAGTTCATTTCCATAAGTTCCTCAGAACTGGTTTCTTTTCTCGTTGACCTCTCGAGTTTAATTGCACATGGCAGTGACATACTGTGCACGTTAGTGGCTTCAAGGCGATGCATGATAAGTTGCTACTAAATGTTAAGCGAGTGAGCTGAAGTATACAAACCCCTTATTGCTCTCATGTAAAATCTCTAAGGACCACTGACTTGATTTAATTTTACCCCGAACTTAAAAAAAAAAACAAACAAAAAAATAAAAACGTTTTGGACTATTTGGACTATTTAATGTAGAATCAGATTTATTTCAGATGAAGCAGATGCTGCACAATCTATTTAATCAGCACTGAAGATGTATGGTTATGGAAACAGCTAAATGAGAGTCAGAAATCACACATAGGCATGCTAACTAGTGTCTGAGCTGTTACGTTATTAAGGGTGCTTCACTCAGTTGCTTAAGAACGATCAATGACCCTTGATAAAAGGTTAGTTGATTGAGCCTGTCAGACGGGCCGGCTGGTTTAGCGTCTCACTTGATCAGCCTCCATCTTCATGTCGGATGCTGATGAATAGGAAGGTGATTGTATTCAGCAAGTATCCTGCCATTTTCTAACCATTTACTGTAAATTTACAAAGATGAGCTAAAAGGGAGGTTAAGTTCACTGCAAAATCTATCCAGTAGAAGAGATATTGAACATTTCAAGGGATTTTAATGAAAGTTTTACCGATATTTAGTATAACATCAGATCACACATTTAGCCTTGTCTAAACTTTTACATTTTTTTAATTAAATCAAATGTAAAAGGTGACTTTTGAGTCTTCAAACATTCAAATTAAAGAGGCTCATTGAGTGTGTATAGATTTAGCTGAGAATAAATTTTTGCTGGGAGATTTTTTTTATTTTTATTTTGGGTTGAGCCAGTCCTCCCTCACATGTCTCCAGTAGGTGCAAAATGCAGCAGCACACCTCCTGACTGGAGCACACCTCCCTCCGCTGGCTGCCAGTGCGTTACAGAATCACTTAGTAGATTCATTTATTTGCTTTTAATTCTTTAAACGGCTTGGCCTTTCTTTACCTCTCTGAGCCTCCCCACCCCAATGCTCCTGCTCGGGGCCTCAGCTGACCTGCTGTTCCCGGACGTACCGAGGTCCAAATGGAAGCTCAGAAAGGACAGAGCTTTTGCGTTGCGGGTCCAAAACTGTGGAATGATGCCCCCCTTCACATTACACAAGCCTCCAAAATGTCTATTTATTTATTTATTTATCTCAAACACATACAGTACAAGAAGAAGGATGTGCATTTGTGGAACAGTAAACCTTGAGAAGGAGCTGAAGGAAGCACAAGGCTTATTTAGAGTATTTAGTTTACACAGTTACATGGAAAACCTTTACATACTGAAAACCATCAGGCAGAAGGCAAAATTAAAACAGCAAAATAAATTATGAATTATTTTCTTTTTATATTTAAAACGTTCCAATGGTGTCCAGTTTTAAAACTTATCTTAAAACTCATTTTTATTCATTAGCTTTCAGCCCAGTGTGAGACCATTTCTGGTTGAATGAGCTCTATTTTGGTTTTATTTATTCTTAATATCTTTAGAATTGTTTATTGCCTGCAAACTGTTTTAGAACTAATGAACAATTATTTTATTGTATTATTTGTCTCCTTTTTAAATGTTTTATTCTCAGGTGTTGCTTTGGCTGATGATGTGCACCACTTTGTGTGGTTGTTTTAAAGGGCTTTTATAAATAAAGTTAATGAGATAAAACTTTGGGTTTTTTTGCAACTGGAAATACTTTTTTCAACCAATTACCCAGCAATATCTCTGTGGAGGGTTTCACAATTGAAAGTTATCCTGCAGATATGTTTGCACATATGTCAGTGTGAGTCAGTGGTTTCATTAGTTTGTTTGTTTGCGATGATCCTGGGATCAGCCAACATCTGGAAAATGACATTCTGCACTCCTCAACACCTTAGACAAGTGACCTATCGCAGGGTCCCCTTTGTCTTCTTTCTCAACAGGTGGAAGATGAGACACGTTCTGATCAAATAGAACAACAGCCTTCATCATTGTTACATGAAGGACGTTCATGAACATCGATTCCCAACTTCCTGTCCAGACAAACTGGGTAATACGGAACGGTAGTTCTTGTCAGACAGGTTAAACTTACAAGGACTCTTCTGAGCTCATGAAATGAAAATAAACCATTTTGTGATCCTCAACAGCCTGTGAGATGGAAACCAGGCTCCAATACGCAGCTAATAGAGCGAACTGCACCAATTTTACCACTTCCTCCAGTACAAAGCATCCAGTATGGCTGCAAGTCACTGCATAAGGAGCACAACAGGTGATTATTACTTTAAATAAAAGGCTGCTGGTTTGTCTCATAATTGCTTAATTATTGACTAAACCTGGGGGGGGAGTTTTTTTTTTCCATTTTAAACTTAAAAAAAAACAAAAAAAACCCAACTTTATTGAGAATATTAATTTAGCAGTGCACGTTTTTGTCCAACATCTCCACTTAGCAAAGTCACTCAGCCAGATAAAAGATGCTGGAAAATGCTAGTTAGACTTAGCTTTTCTAAGAATTGAACAATCATTGTTTTGACCCCAAAATCCATGTTTCTGGGTCCTGAGTGTTTCTATAAATTTCTGTGATCCAGCTTCACTTTTCTGGTGTTTGTTTGAAAAAACTGAACTATTTTGTGAAATAGATTGCACTAAATATTGTCTTTTTATTTCAGGAAATCACCAAGACAACAGAGGAATAGGATTTTGGAGTGACCACGTCAGAGTCTGGACCTGAACCCAGAGGAGCATCTGGTGTGAGAGCTGACGCTGGTTCTGCAGTGATGTTCTCCCTCCGTCCTGTTTGTGATTCACTGTTAATCCCAAGAAGATCATCACAAACTTCCATATGAAAAGTGTGCCAAGCTCGTATGATCATCCCCAAGAAATACTAAGGCTGAGGGACGACTCTGAATATTTTTGTATTTGACAAGTTTTCATTCCTATAAAACTGACTTAGTTTGTTTTGTTCTCATTTAAAATTCTGTGCGAAGTGACGAGAGAAAAAACAACTAATCCTTTCAAAGACTAGTGTAGCATACAACAAACTGTGGAAAACCTGTGTGCGCTGTGAACAGCAACAAGCTGCTGGACTGAATTAATACCCACGATAATTAATACCCATCGTGTGAACAACCTTGGTCATATTTATGCTTCCCATTACAACCACATGCTGCATCGTTGACAAACTGCTACAAACATGCCCAGCTTGGTTTGGCAACTTCTGAGAACAAATCCTCACACTTTAACACAGGTGCAAATTTTCATTAGTCTGCACACACAAACACACACACACACACACACAGTACAGTACATCCTTTGTTTCTTAATTCATAGTCATAACTGTTTAAAACAGTGACATTTGAAACTTATTACAATAATTATGAGCTAATTGAAAGACTTGTGAAAAGCTAATTATTTAACTCAATTCAGTGAAACAGAAATGAAAGAACAGGATGACTGTTTCAGTGTTCCAGGCATTATCTAATACCACCATTTTTCTCATTGCCCTTTCTTCCCCGAGACCTTCGCCGCTCCTCCTCCTCGCCTGTGAAGCTTTCAACGGCAGAACTGCATTCATTCTGCACCCGTAAACGACAAAAAGAGAATATCAAATGTGACTTTCTGCACTTTCAGCTCTCTGTTTTCCACCGTGCTAATTAGCACTGAGGACTTTCTTTTGTGGTCTTGGTATTTGTCTTTCTCCCTCCCCAGTTTTCCTGCTTTAGACAGAAGACCCTCTTTTGTGCCTCGTGTTTTCCTGACATTGGTACCCCTCCTCCTCCTCGGCATTACATTCAGCAAAAAGTCATCGTTGTTGTTTTGGTCTTCTTGCACACAGTAAAGCAGGGGTTTCCTAGCTCTGGTCTCCCTCCTGCAACAAATCTGACTGGAATTAAAGAGTCATTGTGCAGAACTTAATTGGCTGTTGGGTCCCTTTAATTCAAGTCAGGTGTGTTGGATCAGGGAAACATTGAAAAGCTGCAGAACTGATGTGAGGAGCGACTTTGGAAACCTTACAGTAAAGGATTCTTCCTCAATGAGAGGGATGTTACAGTGCTGTGAAAAAACTATTTGCTGCCTTCCTGATTTCTTACTTTTTTAGCAAATTTGTCTTGACCTGATGTGAAAAACTCATTGCCAGTTGTCGTGAATACTTAGTCGCTGGTATTGCTGCTGCAGGTAGCACACAGTAATTTCTTTTTCACAAAGGAGCTTTTTTTCCCCTTAATAAATAAAATCAAGATTTACAAACTTCATTTTGTATTTACTCAGGTGATGTTTGTCTCGTAGTAAAATTTGTGTGATGGTCTGACATTCCAGTGTGACAAACCTGCAAAATAGAAAGAAATCAGGAAGGGGCAAACACTTTTGCGCAGCACTGTATGTGTGAGTTTGTGAATATGAGGTCATTGTAAACCACAAGATGAGGAATCCTAAAAACATTTGTGACAAAAAAAAAAAAAGAAAATAAAAAATAACATAAGACTGTTTATAACAGGAGATGATAGAAGTCTAGTGTGAGCAGATTTAGAGGTTTGCATTGTTTTCATGTTACAACATAATGTTTAAAATCACAACACCTTCTGCTGTGATTTTGGTGAAACTACAATCACATTAATGAGGTGAATTTTAATATGAAATATTCTAAGAAGTATGTAGACGTTTTTTCATTGATGTCTGATGTGATTTTTGTAACAATTCAGCTGTGAAAAAGCTTATTAATCTTTTTTTTTAAATATATATATATGGTTGGAAAGAGATGAAGTTTGTTGTTTAAAAATATTTAATTTAGGAGTTGAAGTTTCCAAAAGTGTAAATCTGGGAATAAATGGCTAACTTTACGAGTCTAAAAGACTCCATTCCTCTGCTATACTGCAGTCCTTCAGTTAATGCTCAGAGTAAAGTTAACAATCCAAGAAAACTAGAAACTAAACTTATACAAGGCTTACAAAACTTCTCATCTGGCAGTAGTTTTCTTGCTTGAATATTTAGGGAAGATACAAGCTGTGACTAGCTGTTTGTCATAAAATTTAATTTCCTTATATAAACGATTTCTATACAAAACAATACAATTTTGTTTCAATTCTCAAATTTACTTCCGTCAATCTTGCTTTTAATCTAAATAAACTTAAATATGCTCATTAAAAGCATGAACTTGCATACTCGATTAAGCCATTTTAAGGATTAAATATGTGTTTATCAAATGCACAAATCAATGCTATTGTTTATACTTCTTGCAGTTAGTTCTTTATAGCCTACAGTGTAGTTTCCTGGGTCTGAAGAAATCAGTGAGCTCCACAGATGAACCCACTGTGTATCAGAGCACTAAATCTTTTTGTTTTTAATACTTTTAAACTTTTCTTATAGATTTATATTACTTTCACTTATCACTTATTGTAGGCTGGGTGTGTTAATAAGTCATATTTCTATGATGTGACAAACTCAGACCTCACATTGATTAAAGATCATTTCATACAAATAGAAAAAACAGCTGAAACAGTTTCTTACTGCATTCTTTTACTCACTAATTGTGATGCACGGTAAGCACCAGCTCATGATTTCCCCTCCTTTCTCATCATGTAACACACCCTTCAAATGGTGAGAAAAGGGCTTATATTTACTTCCTGTCTGTGTTTCTGTCAACTTCTAACCTTTATCTACAACCACACCTGTCAGTTTCTATTTTTACCACCGCCAGAGAACATCAAAAGATGACAGGAGTTCTCCCATTACAGGGCGAATCAACAATTTCTGAGGGGGCGTCAATCAGTCTCGGGTCTTTCCTGCCTCCAGTCAGCAGCACATATACTCTCTGCCTTCTTCCACATCTTACCTTACATGCACATGTCAGGATGCTGCTGGTGAAGCGCTTGTCATACCAGCCGAGAACCCAGAACCTATAAATGTTTATGCTGGTTTCATGTCCAATTTTAGATTTGAACTCAAATGTGGTGATGTGAAAGATTTGTGACAGGGTGGAGAGGGATGTGTGAATTAACATTCATTTTTAATAAACTAAAACTCCAACAGAGAGTAACTTTAACATCCCTTAAATATTGTGATGCTGATTGTCAATGTTTTAACTTTCAGGTTTTCTGATAAGAAGCACTGATGCACTCTGACTGTATTGAATTGCTTGTATGGTTGAGTTCCAGGTGCAGTATAAACCGTACTGCCATAAATCTGCCAGTAGTTTTTCAACACCAGACATTGCTCCAGTCTGGTGGTCCTGGGCTTAAGCATACTCTCGACTTAGCGACCCCTTTCCCGCTTTCTCTTTCTGGCCTCCTCAGACACTGTTTTCACCTTCTTCATTCATTCAGCCATGACAAACGTTCGATCCAAGAGAAGGAAAAAGTAGCACAAAGCAGAGCGTAAAGCAAAGTCCTCCAGGTCACATGATCCCATGGGAGATGGATCCCATCCTACAAAGTTATGACTGTTTTCTGATCAGCCCCATCAGAGCACCAACATGCTTCACAGACTGTATATGACCCCAGAAACCATTCATTATTACTCATATTAGGCTAATGTTTGGGTCAAAAGTTACACGGTATCCCTTTAAAAAAGTAGTCTGACTCTTTTCCTTGTTATGTAAAGGCATAAAAATAATTTTAGATCTGAAGGTAATCCACCCACAGCTTGCACTCTCGGATATAATTGATTCACCAGCTTCAGAGTAATACTGAATTCATTTATGCAGTGGAGGTACTCACTGGAGATTTATTCAACCTAAATTTGACCGACTCCATCATCCTAATGTTTGGTTTCAATGAAAATGACAACATCATTGGGATCATTTATGGGATTAAATTTACTGTAGTGACATCTCACCTGCAGTGGCTCCAGGCGAAAGCAATAGAGGGGCAACTAAATCAAGGTCAATAAAAAATACTGAAATTAAGGTCACAAAAAGGGCAAATTTATATTCCATCTACTCTCTGATATTCACAGTTAGCAAAAGCTCGTCTCGTTTTCATAGAGGGAAATTGCTGGGGTTGCATTCTTAGTGCTCCGGTAACAATAGGGGTAATTTTTCATTTCCATACCATCTCCATATGATTATCATAATCTACATCTACAAAGTCAGAGTCATAGAGAGGGAAGTCAGTGAAATGGCACTCTTATTTTCAGAGTGTTGTTTAAGTGTTCCCTTTATGTTTGTGAGCAGCATATATCTCACAGTTTTTATTATGATTATTTAAGAAACATCAGAAACATTTGATGAATGTTGATTTAACACATTTATAAATGGAAAGAAATTCAAAGATATCACTGTGTTCTTTGGGTGAACTGATTACTTGGCTTTAGAAATTTTATATTTCATAGTGGCATTCCTTTGATCTATAGCTGGTGAGTTTAGGCAAGAGGATCGGCGGATGCAGTGATGCAGGGACTAAAGTAATGCTCAGTCCTGTTAGAAACAAAAGATCAATTCTGCAGAAGAACTCCAGACATTGCAGTCAGAGTCGAAGCAGAGCAGGTTAATCAGAAAACTAAATAAGAACTGACAGTGAGACAATGTAGTTTTTCCTCTAAAAAGAAAAGGAAATATGGAGAAGCAACTCAAAGACAACTATAAACTACTTTGGGAATAACAGAAACAGGACAAAGTATTTATTTCCAACTGCAACTTAAAGCCTTTAAACTATTTTTGTTTAACTTGCTGTTTATTCTCCTCATGGAAGGATGACTGTCATGGTGCCTTTAAATAAGCATAAGGTTTTCACATTGCTGCCAGTACATGCACTTCTATTGAATTTCTCCATTTATAGAATCATGCAGCTGAAGTTGTGCTGCTAGTTAGTTGTTCTGCACCCTTTTAGATGCATCTGTCAGCACTAATGTCACATTAACATGTGAAACCAGAGTTTCATACAAGCTAGGTCCTGCTGGTGGAAAGATTTAGTAACAACTATAATTAATACAGTGCAGTGTGAAGGTATGTACTGACTGGTGTTACCACACATCTGCACCTTTATGTAATTTTCCTGTTTAGACATTCTTACATTCTCCCATGTTTTTTTTCCACTTCTCAACTTACTAGAAAAGCACTCGGAGAGCGCAAAACTCTGCCAAGGACCTCAGTTCTCTCGATATTGTCCAAATGGTGATCCAGATCACCAGCAAAATTTAATCTGTTCTTCCTTTTCACATTTCCAACAACTCCTGAAAGTCTGACCATAACATTTTGAGTTTTCTTGAACACAAACAAACAAACGAACAAACAGATAGATACACACCGGAAAAATATAACCTCCTTGGCGGAGGTGAATATGCACTTTGGCAGATTTGCACCTGGTGAGCAAATAAAGACAAGTAGCAGGCGAAGAGCTAAACTTCCGCCTCTTCTTCCACCACCAAACCAAACCTCACAATGATATTTTACATCACAAAACATGTTTAAACCCATCTAAAAATGATGAACATGGTATCTAGATTTCTTGTGCACAAAGCAACATCCAGGTCCAAGTTTATCAGTACTAATGAAGTTTTCCCATGAGCCCTGGAGGATGACAATGAGGCTTACAGGCCACTTGTAGCTTATTTCTTTTCCTCCTAAGATTGCTGGGAAACCAAAAGGTTAAAGTTGTTATGTGAAGGTACATCTCCGTGTTTACAGCAGCCATTAGCTTCGCTGCCCTTCGCTGTCAGACAGCTCAGCCAAATGAACACTAACAGTTTCAGTCTGTTGGCCAATCTTCAGCTTGTTTTCTGAAAGTGGGATGAAGCTTTTTTCCTGATGGGGAAGAATTCATCGTATGGCTGTTCTGCTGTGATTGCTGTAATTTTTTGTCACCTGTGTGTGTGTCAGTGTCTCCTTGCTCTGCTGTCACCGGGGGCCAAACAGGGCCAATTATCCCACAGAACTACAGTTTTGTCTCACTTTATCAGTCAGACTAACATTGTTTTCCTGTTACTGGATTTCATGCTGGGATGGAAGAGTTTTTCTTTTTTTTCCTCTAAGTTGTGGTTGGAAAATAGAGGGATTTCTAAATAGTGCAGGGGCAGATTTACTAAATATATAAGTGTTTTGACTTTATGAGCTCAGATTTGGCCCTAAAAAAAAGAGGCCTACACTGACATTTCATCATCAGATGCTTAAAGTTCCTGTGTAGCAACTTGGGAGGATATTTCCAGAATGATAAATATAATATTCATGTATATTTATTCATATAGAAATCCCTTAGAAATTAAATTGATCATGCTTCACCATGAGCAAATCATATCAAAGGTTTAGGAAGTTTTTCCCCCTTGCAGTACACCATAAGTCCACATTTTATCTAATGGCTGACAAACCAAATACTGAGAAGAACCTTGGCTGAATTTACATCCACTCATAATCTGTATATTCATGCACTCACATACATGAAGAAAGCAAGATTCAGATGCAAATCAATGGAACTCCAACTCTAAGTTGCAGCTCATTTTTCAAACACATGCTGTTATGATGTGATGTTTCCTTGTTTCAGGTTCCTGTCTTATTTTGTAGTCTTCCCTGTTTCCTGTGTAGTCTTTGTTCTTGTTAGCTAGTTTTTACCTGGTCTCGTTAGTTAATTCTTTACACCTGTGTCTTAAGTTCTGTCAGTATTTCTAGCCCTCAGTTTAGTTGTGTTTTGTGGGTTCATTGTGTTTGTGTTGGTCCCCTGTGTTCTTTGGTTAGCTATAAATCCTCTAGATTCTTCATCCCTGCCTCTGTACTCTGCATTTGGGTCCACTCTGCAGCATCCACCCCATGACACATGCATGAGTGCATTGTTGGTAAAAAAAACTATTTTAAATTTCAGACTCATGGTCACCCCCTTGGCGTATTTGTTTCACTACAGTAGAGACATATTTAAAGGCAATTTTACCACTTCCCACAGCAACGCACTGAACAATAAACAAGTTTAGTATAAAATGTAATATATATGTGTACATGTAATTATCAACTTTACTTCAGGGAAAAACAGAAAATTAAAAAAAGAAAATTAAACTGGTCATTTATTTTTTTTAAAAATATAATATTATTGCAATTATATAAATAGGACAATATATTATTTTATGAATAGTTCACAGAATAGATAATTTTAAAAAAGTTTAAAAAAAAAAATCAAAGACAAAGAAAAATATCTCTGTACATGTCTGTAGAAGTAAAATATTGCATGCAAAAAAAAGTGGCATTGTTTTTAATAATTCATGCATCAGAGGACTAAAATAGGTTCTTTTCAATGTGCGTGCTCTAAAAAAAAAAAAGTATAAAAACAATGAAGGCAGTCTTTCTTCATAGGACCATTTTTAGTATAACTACAAAATGAAATATTTTTATTCTAATCCCATCTGGATTTCAGCTTTATGCTGAATGTAGGCAATTCAATTCTTACATATTAAACAACAAACAAACAACAATTCTTACAAAATGAGGTTAATAAATAGTCAAAGACGGTCACAGACTTTGCTAAAGTTCACTGTCCACCAACCAACCCTGCAACACACTGAAATGCAGCGTGCCACAATGCACACACAAGTGTAAGAAAACCAGATAAAAAACTACTTTTTTTTAACAAATACACTACCAGTCAAAAGTTTGGACACACTTTCCCATTGGATTTAATTGGAAAGTGTGTCCAAAATTTTGACTGCTAGTGCATGTCCAAATAAAAATGACAATATGGGTATGAACAACCAAGTCCAAGACAAAACAACAGCTGCTAAATATTTTCTAAGCAGGAAACTGGTGTAGGAGATTCAGATAAAAGATGACTGCCCAGTCTGCTGGAAAAATGGGATTTGAATGAGGTCTGGAATGCAATGAAAAGCAAGATAATGATGATAAGCATGACCAGAACTCATAGAAAACTCAAGAATTGTCCCAGAATTGTCTTTTATCTGTGATCTCACAGATAAAGGAGGAACTATTTGATTAAAAACCTGGAAGACTTTAAAAACTTCACTTGTGTTTACGGGAAGACATGACCCAGAAACAGATACTGAATCCAGATGACACTGATTATGCTTGACTCACCATCATGTTGAAGTTTCCAACATCATTTTCTGTGGATCTTTGCCATTTGAGTGATTTCAGGTTACAGTCTAGAATTCGACACTGTAGTTTAAGCTCAATGTAAGATGTCTTTCATTTCCAACTTTCCCATCAAGTGCCAGCTCATGGAGCACCTAAACCAGAGTTCTGAATCATACATTGACATGGGTGTTGTTTAAAAAGCTCCCGAGGTTGTCAATCCCTCCCAGTCCTGAGATCTCCCCTGCATGTATCAGGACCATAATGCATTTATTAATTAGCATGTTTAATTATTGGGTGTCAAAAACCTTCAAGACTTTAAAAGTGCAAGTGTGATTATTGTACTGTATTCCAGTAGTCAAGCAGAAGAAGAGACTTCATTCTAAGCCTGTGGGCTGTATAAAGCAGTTTGTGAAATGAAACCCTGCGGCTCTCAGCTGGGCTTTTCGGTATTCTCTCTGGAATACAGACTGCAGATCAGCATATATGAAAAGTCTCTGGGGCGGAAAGAGTTTATGAGAGCTGATATCAGCATCAGCCGAGTCAGGGCAAGTTGAGGGATATGGGCACTGAAATATTCAAGAGTGGCCTCAGCAGTGAGCACTTATAGGTATGACAAGGCCTTAGGGGGAACACGTATCAGTCAGTCATCCACACTGCTTACTGGATGCAATACGGCAACATATAGAAGGCTAGAAAGACTAAACCTTCCATTAGGACCTGGTTTTAGGACTGAAGTATAGCTTGCAAATTGCCACAGATACAATGAATAACCAATTGTATCTTGTTACCAATGGATCCAGAGCTTCATCTTCCTCCGCATTAGGACACAATAAGACCTTCTCTCCCCTAAAACTTGTCTGTGTCCATTAGTTAGGTGAAAAAGAATGCGGAGAGACTGAAAAGAAACGAAGCAGAAGGTCCAGATGGTGTTATCCCGGGTGCTAATAACACTGGGTCTTTTTGGGGTAATCTTATTTTTAGGAACCCAACAGAACTTTTTAAGTAACATGCATGCACACATATATTAATGTGTGGCAGTGTGGTTAAAAACATATAGGGGGGGGTTCTTTTAACAACCACAAAAAGCAGCAAATTAAATGACTGCGGCCTGGGAGGCTCAAGTTACATGACAAACAAATGATGGTTCTGTCTTTTGTGTTGAAAGGAAGTAAATGGATCACAACACTGACAACATGTTGTGTGAATGCTGTCCTTTTCATTTAAGAAGCATCGAGAAAATGAAATAAAAACAGAAAATGAGCAATTTCTGAGGCTCTCCCTTAGTGTTCCCTAAGTGAGCTGACTTGCCTGTAGCTCCCTGGTAATTCGAACCATGGGCTCCTTCTGAAAACCTGCATAGATCAACCATGTTGAATTCTGCAGCACTTCTTCAGCAGCAGCCTGAGTCAGAGGAAAGCTCCTGTGCTGTGAGAAGCATCCTCTGCAGTCTGACTACAGACCAGTTGTCTTAACATCCCACTTCATGAAAATCCTTGAGACTTTTCTGGCTGATTGCAACAAGCAAGAGAGTGCATTTCAAGAACCAGTACAGCTTTCTTATTGGAATGGGCTGAAGGCTGAAGATGCCCAAATCTGTCTGTGTTGTGGAAAGGTAACATAAGTTACAGAACCCTCTGGTACAGTGACTTATATGAACATATTTTTAATTATTGGTTTATATTTGAACAACAAAGGCAGTATTATGATATTTTCATGATTTCTTTGGGGATTAATCTGATTTGAAATAAAATCTATTTGATTTGTCTTCAGCATACTGAAAAGCTTGCCTGAACACTGCTCTCATGGGGATCCAGGTAGGCGTTTCACCAGACAAGAAGAATTCTACTCTGTGTTTGTATTGACAGGGGGGATGTGAGATTCTCTGTACAGTGACAGAATCTTTTGATGCAAAAGCATTCACACATTCATTCCCTGTAACTCATGTTCCTCCCCATCTGAATCAATTTCAGCCTCATTTCCTTTTACCTCAGTAGAAATGCTGTCAGTGGTAGTTAATTAATCTACTGCTGGATTAAGCTGTGATCACCGCCAGGCTCTTGTATCATCCATGAGCAGATATGAAGCAGCAAGACTTAATGATGAAATCAGGTAAAAAGTGAACCTGGCCGCCAAGTTCACAGGCGTATTGTAACAGGAAAGATGAGATATCCAGTGGAACAATGTAACATGGAAAGACAGAATGATGGAGAGAAGTAAGGCCGCATATCAATGACAAGGAGCTCATGCCAGCTCTGGGACTAATTAATATGCTGTTCTTTACTTTGGTACAAATGAGAACATGAGCGATATTGAAAATGATTTGCAGAAAATAGAATTCATAGCTTTACTGGCTGTGCAGTGCGAGTTCAGCCATCATTAAGGGTTCCATACCCGATAGCTAACAGAGCTGGACAGACCTGCCATAGTCACTACATTTTATCACCATTACCTTCAGTTAAAGGAGACATGATGCAGAAGCACATCTATATGGTCAGAATATATGGTTTCTAGTAGTTCTGCAAAAACATGCAAAGTTATGCTTGTTTCGATACTTAAATAACAAATAAGCGTGAAAACTATTTTATCTCCTCGGCTTCCGAACATCTGCTAAAAGCTGATTTAAAATGAAAACAGAAAAATCTGTCAAGTGTTGTTTTAATCTAAAACAAAAATGGCAATATTCTGAGTAAGATTCAATTTAAAAAACACCATATTTATTTATTTATTCATAGATTTATTCATTTAGTTTTTTTTGTTTTTATCCCACAGGTCATAAAGATTATATTACAAACAAAATAAATGCTTTTTGAAGTCAAATGAAGTAATCCTGAAACCAAAATCATGATTAATAATGAACATTGTGAGATATTCCTTTCAGCAATCTCCTTTTTATCCAGGCACAACTGTATTTATTCCTGCTCTTCTATCTGGTGGAAGAAAAGAACAGGAGAAGTCAGTCACAGTTTGGCTGCTTTGGATTATCGTGACACGATGATAAAATATTAGAACAGTATAAGTTACAACACGGCGAATGTGACAAATCCCTTAAGATTTAGAGCTAATTAATACATTTAGTTGGTTGTTCTGTGAACTCCTTTATCTCATTAAACACACAGTCAATCACAATATATGTCATCATAACCTCAGACTGTTCACTCATATGAGATTTGAATAATGAAGCCATAATGCCTAACACCACATCTCATTATTTTACACAATCTCCCAATTAGAAAGTCAAGATAGGGAGTCCAGGCTGAGTAAAAACCAGTAATCCCAGTGGAGCACTAAGATTATGCCAGTGAGCAATTATTATTTCTGTTAATGAGCCTGAATCAAGCCCAGGCTGACTGGATAACCAAATGTGGGGAGAGTTGTGTGTGTTTTGTGTGTTTAAAGGCAGGGAAGGAAGAGTTTAACTGGCTTAAGGTTTAACACACTATTTAATCTTTTGACTAATTGATTGTTGTAAAAGAATCCAGCAGGCCTGGGGTCAACTCACTGTGTGAAGTTTAGACCCAAAAGGCGTTTGCTGAAGAAAAACACTTCAATTATTTTAAAATAAATGTAATCAGCTTCATTTTCCCTTTTAATTGAACAATATTCTTTTTAACTTTTATTTTTCATTCATACTCGGATTTCTGGGTTGGAGCAGTCAGTTAATGCTCGTGTCTGGTCAAGTAGGACGTTGCAGTTAAATGTTATTCTGTAGAGTTGAGAAAAGTAAAGAAAGTTTAATTAAAATAATGACAAACTTTTTTATTATCCGACATTATCCAAGTAAAAATCCTTTCCTTGTCTCTCATGCTTTCCCTGAAAAAAGCTCCAGTATGGAGGTAGGACTATTCAGATTGCCTTCAGTTCTTCAAGTGTAAGTTTACGTGTAGAAGAACTCTGATTGTTAGAACTTGCAGCATTCTGGACTTCTGTTCATGGTTTGTGTAAAGACACATTTATGCCCCTTTTATGTTCTCTCATGCTACTGTATATGTGTCCTTCACATGGGCATGGTTGGTAGATAATGCATCCACTAGGGGGCAGTGCAGAGTTCACCTCTGTGTTCTGATATCAGTTAAAAAAAAAAAAAAAAAAAAAAAAAAAAGACATAAATTTGACCTGAAAACTTTGTGTTCTGGACTTGCTCAATGAAACAGTGACATCTATCATATGCATTTCTGGGGTTTTGGTGCCCAGGCTGGTGCGTGGCCTGGCTGCCGCTCGGTGGCGGTCTTGGGATCCTGGCTCTCCATTGGCGTGGGCTGTACCCACTGCCTGCGGGGGCGGGGGGTTGCCTTTGGGCCCCTGGGGCCCGTGCTCTGTCTGCCCTGGGTGGCCGGTGCCCGGCGGGGCCAGGCTTTGCCGGTCCAGGCCCGCTGGGGCCTGTTTCCCCTGACCGTGGGGGGCTCTGGCTGGGCCCCCCCCTCTGCCACCTCCTGGGCGGATGCATGGCTGGCTCCGGAGCGTGGTTTGTGTCTGTGTTTGGGGATGGCTGCTGGCTGCCCGGGTCTTGGGTTTCTCCGGGCCTTTCTCTTGCCTGCGTGTGGGCAGGGCCACATTGGCATGATCACTCTTCTCTGAACACGTTCCACTCTGTATGTTCTGCATGTGACACAGTCACTGAGTCGCCTGCAGGTTTATTTACTAACAATAGCTGGTTTTATTTCTGTGTGTCTGATTTATCTTGTAAGTCCTAGGTTTTCCTGATAGTTGATGGCTTCATCCTCCCGCAGGGGGAACATGACTCCAGTGTGTATAGGTGTATGGATATGAGTATATGTAGGCCTTTGTGTATGTGTGCTTATGTACATGAAAATGTATGTAGGTTGTTCTCAATCTCATACTTTCTTTTTCTCCTTCTCTTTTTCTCTCTACAGGGTGTTTTTCTGTTTTCTCTTCTTTTCCATTCTCTTTCTGTCCCTCTTCTATCCTCTCTGGTCTGGTCCATCAATACAAACTTTGTAGTACAGACAATTATTTAAAATAAAAATAGAAATAAAATAAGAATCCAGAATATCAAGGGGAGCATTATATCTATAATGCTATACAAAAAAAGACAAAAAAAAAAAAAAAAAATCTCTTATTCGTGTTCGCTCCCGCACATAAACTTTGCTTCTGAACTTTCTCCTGCTGCTTTTGTCTCCTGACGACGACACGGTAACAGCAATAGTGGCAACTAAAATATCTGCTCTAAAACACATCATGTTTTGTACCTCCATCGCCTCCACAAATACAGTCTCGCAGGATGAAATTCAACAAGCACTATGACTTGTGCACTAAACACCAAGCAGTGAAAACGCACGAAAATTGCAGTTGTACTTTGTTGAATTTTTTTTAAAATTACTTTTATTTCGCAAAAACCTGTCATGGAAACACAGATATGGAAAGATTGCCCCCCCCTCCCAACAAATTTTAAACAAGGTAAAGATTCAATGTCTCAAATATGCAAAGAAAATGAGCTTTTTTTTTTTTTTTCAAATTCACAAATATAAATTTAGATTCTGGGAGTTTATTAGAATCAAAACAGTCAAATCTGTTTTGGACAGCAAAATTTCATGTACAAGACAGAAAAGTACAGGAAGGTGCAGAAGTGTCATTAAAAACAAACTGAAAAACAAGATAAAATTAAAACCGCAAGCGGTGATATAGGCCCTCGCACCATGGCGCCACTCGGCATAATGCCACCGCCTCCCCTGCCAACATCCTTCCCATGCCTCTCTCAACCTAAAGTGCAGCCAGACTGCACTTCAGGCCATTTAGACCTTATGAACGGTCACTTACTGTCACCAAGGGGCGGGGCTAATTTATAATCTAATTATTGACATACAGAAATGTGAAGGATATGACTGGCATCATCTGTAGCAAATTTGGTGCAGGTTGGTTGTTTTTTGTGGGAGTTATGTCAGTTTTCCTTTTCATTGCATCACATCTGCTTTGCTGCCCCGCCTCTCCTAAACGATATCCCCTATTAAAAGAAATAGCACAACTTTTAATCACACATGCCTCTTGAGCATCCTGACTCATTTGGGTTAAAGTTGGACAAAATTCTTAGGACAAGATCCTCCAAATGCATGGCAAAGAAAATGACAGAAATGACCCCAAAAATGACACCCTTTTCAAAATGGCCGACTTCCTGTTGGATTTAGCCCATATGTCCAAGAGACTTTTTTGAAGGTACTGGGAGGGTCTACAAGTTTCCCGAATCATATCCATGTCAGTCAATGTAGTGGGCGGGGCTGATTAATTAAAATATTGTAGGGGGCGCTATGGAGCCATTTACTATCTTCTCCACTATATTTTAATTTTACTCTATTAAGGGCATAACTTTCATGACTCATGGCAAGTATGGTGAAGATCAAAGGTTTCATGGCTTTGTTACAGGTACTTCCTGGTTCATGATATCAGACACTTGTTGTTGCCAAGGGGTGGGGCTAATTCATAGTCCCATTATTGCATTGTAGATTTTGTTCATCATGGGACTGGCATCAAATGTGTCGATTCCTGTGCTGATATGTTGTTTTATGTGGGAGTTTTAGCAATAAGTCATTGTTAATAAGACATCAAACTTTGAGGGCCCGCCCCTCCTAAACTAAATCTTCTATTAGAAGAAATAACACAACTTTAAATCACACATGCCTCCTGAGCATCCTGTGCAAGTTGGGTGTCAGTTGGACAATATCCCTAGGAGGAGTTGTTTAAAATGCATGGCAAAGAAATGACCCCAAAAATGGCACCTTTTTCAAAATGGCCGACTTCCTGTTGAATTTAGCCCATATGTCCAAGAGACTTTTTTGAAGGTACTGGAAGGTTCTCCAACTGTGCTGAATTTTATCCATGTCGGTCCATGTAGTGGGCGGGGCTGATTGATTGAAATTTTGTAGGGGGCGCTATAGAGACATGCTCCATGTATTCCATTATGTTTCAATGGGGCTTAGTTCAGGGCCTTACTGTCATCAGTCATGGCAAGTTTGGTGGCGGTCCAAGGTTCCATGGCTTGGTCACAGGTACTTCCTGTTTCATGGCGTTGGACCGCCATTCGCCATGTCCCGTTTAGCGTAGCGACTTGAGGTTTTTATTGTGGCATCATGAAAGGGTTTGACATGTTTTGGAGGAGGCTCAAGTGTTTTGGACCATTTGCTTAGAAGCATGACCCTCAAACGTGCAAAAAAACACTTCCTGTTGTAAGTGGGCGGAGTTTAGGTCTACACCAGCAATGGTCAAAGTAATCTGTTCAGGACTGATCCCTTATTAATCCCTATAAGTTTTAGGGTGATCAGATCAAAATTGAGAATTTTATAGTGATTTATGATGTCACGCCGCCGCATGGAACTTCGCCATGGCATCACGGGCACGCCGTGCAGCGTAGAGCAACGTCGTTTATAAGATCTCTTCACCAACATGTTTTGTGATGCCTGAGTGAATTTAGGCCATGTGGTGTCTACCAAGCCAGAGTTATGGGTGTGTGAGCAAAAAACAACACTTTTGACCTCCAGGGGGCGTGGCTATTTCATAATCAAAATATTGACATATAGAACTCTGTAGGAGAGGACTGCCATCATATCTAGCAAATTTGGTGCAGAAATGTTGCTTTATGTGGGAGTTATATCCGTTTAATTTTTCCTGGCGAGACATCAAACTTTGAGGCCCCGCCCCTCGTAAACTAAGTCTCCTATTAGAAGAAATAACACAACATTTAATCACACATGCCTCCTGAACATCCTGAGCAATTTGTGGCTCAGTAGGATAAAAGCTCTAGGACGAGTTCGTTAAAATGCGAGGTGCTAAAACGCCAAAATATTGACTTTGACCTAAAATGGCCGCCTTCCTGTCGACATTTCACCATGACATTAAGAGGATTTTTTGTTCGCCCTAGCATGTAGATCATGTGTATGAATTTTCATAAAGATTAATGACATGCAGTGGCGGGGCACCTAAAATAGGTGGCCCTCTCATTCAGTTTCGCCCAAACATTCTGGAGCACCTCAAAATATCAAATTTTTCGCATTCCCTTGGGGGGGTACGCAAAATTTGGTGAGTTTTTGAGCATGTTCAGGCCTCCAAAAAAGCAATTCATTTATTAGGAGAATAATAATAATAATAATTAAAACCGCAAGCGGTGATATAGGCCCTCGCACCATGGCGCCGCTCGGCATAATGCCACCGCCTCCCCTGGCAACATCCTTCCCATGCGTCTCTCAATCTAAAGTGCAGCCAGACTGCACTTCAGGCCATTTAGGCCTTATGAAGGGTCACTTCCTGTCACCAAGGGGCGGGGCTAACTTATCATCTAATTATTGCCATGCACAAATGTGAAGGATATGACTGACATCATCTGTAGCAAATTTGGTGCAGGTTGGTTGTTTTTTGTGGGAGTTATGTCAGTTTTCCTTTTCATTGCATCACATCTGCTTTGCTGCCCCGCCTCTCCTAAACGATATCCCCTATTAAAAGAAATAGCACAACTTTTAATCACACATGCCTCTTGAGCATCCTGACTCATTTGGATTAAAGTTAGATAAAAATCTTAGCAGGACTTCCTCAAAAAGCATGGCAAAGAAAATGACAGAAATGACCCCGAAAATGGCACCTTTTTTCAACATGGCCGACTTCCTGTTTGATTTAGCCCATATGTCCAAGAGACTTATTTGAAGGTACTGGGAGGGTCTACAAGTTTCCCGAATCATATCCATGTCAGTCAATGTAGTGGACGGGGCTGATTGATTGAAATATTGTAGGGGGCGCTATCGAGCCATTTACTATCTTTTCCATTATATTGTAATTTTATTTTATTAAGGACATAACTGTCATGACTCATGGCAAGTATGGTGAAGATCAACAATTTCCTGGCTTTGTTACAGGTACTTCCTGGTTCATGATATCAGACACTTCTTGTTGCCAAGGGGTGGGGCTAATTCATAGTCCCATTATTGCATTGCAGATTTTGTTCATCATGGGACTGGCATCAAATGTGGCGATTCCTGTGCTGATATGTTGTTTTATGTGGGAGTTTTAGCAATAAGTCTTTGTTAATGAGACATCAAACTTTGAGGGCCCGCCCCTCCTAAACTAAATCTTCTATTAGAAGAAATAACACAACTTTACATCACACATGCCTCCTGAGCATCCTGTGCAAGTTGGGTGTCAGTTGGACAATATCCCTAGGAGGAGTTGTTTAAAATGCATGGCAAAGAAATGACCCCAAAAATGGCACATTTTTCAACATGGCCGACTTCCTGTTTAATTTAGCCTATATGTCCAAGAGACTTTTTTGAAGGTACTGGAAGGTTCTCCAACTGTGCTGAATTTTTTCCATGTCGGTCCATGTAGTGGGCGGGGCTGATTGATTGAAATTTTGTAGGGGGCGCTATGGTGACATGCTCCATTTATTCCATAATGTTTCAATGGGGCTTAGTTCAGGGCCTTACTGTCATCAGTCATGGCAAGTTTGGTGGCGGTCCAAGGTTCCATGGTTTGGTCACAAGTACTTCCTGTTTCATGGCGTTGGACCGCCATTCGCCATGTCCCGTTTAGCGTAGCGACTTGAGGTTTTGATTGTCGCATCATGAAAGGGTTTGACATGTTTTGGAGGAGTCTCAAGTGTTTGGGACCATTCGCTTAGAAGCATGACCCTCAAACGTGGAAAAAACCACTTCCTGTTGCAAGTGGGCGGGGCTTAGGTCTAGACCAGCAATGGTCACATTAATCTGTTCAGGACTGATCCCTTATTAATCCCTATAAATTTTAGGGTGATCAGATCAAAATTGACAATTTTATAGTGATTTATGATGTCACGCCGCCGCATGGAACTTCGCCATGGCGTCACGGGCACGCCGTGCAGCGTAGAGCAACGTCCTTTATCAGATCTCTTCACCAACATGTTTTGTGATGCCTGAGTGAATTTGGGCCATGTGGTGTCCACCAAGCCAGAGTTATGGGTGTGTGAGCAAAAAACAACACTTTTGACCTCCAGGGGGCGTGGCTATTTCATAATCAAAATTTTGACATATAGAACTCTGTAGGAGGGGACTGCCATCATATCTTGCAAATTTGTTGCAGAAATGTTGCTTTATGTGGGAGTTATATCCGTTTAATTTTTCATGGCGAGACATCAAACTTTGAGGCCCCACCCCTCGTAAACTAAGTCTCCTATTAGAAGAAATAACACAACATTTAATCACACATGCCTCCTGAACATCCTCAGCAATTTGTGGCTCAGTGGGTTAAAAGCTCTAGGACGAGTTCGTTAAAATGCGAGGATCTAAAACGCCAAAATATTGACTTTGACCTAAAATAGCCGCCTTCCTGTCGACATTTCACCATGACATTAAGAGGATTTTTTGTTTGTCCTGTCATGTAGATCATGTGTATGAATTTTCATAAAGATTAACGACATGCAGTGGCGGGGCACCTAAAATAGGTGGCGCTCTCGTTCAGTTTCGCCCAAACATTCTGGAGCACCTCAAAATATCAAATTTTTCGTATTCCTTTGGGGGGGTACGCAAAATTTGGTGAGTTTTCGAGCACGTTCAGGCCTCCAAAAAAGCACGCGAAGTGTCCGAATAAAAATAATAATAATAATTAAAACCGCAAGCGGTGATATAGGCCCTCGCACCATGGCGCCGCTCGGCATAATGCCACCGCCTCCCCTTCAAACATCCTTCCCATGCCTCTCTCAACCTAAAGTGCAGCCAGACTGCACTTCAGACCATTTAGGCCTTATGAAGGGTCACTTCCTGTCACCAAGGGGCGGGGCTAACTTATAATCTATTTATTGACATGCACAAATGTGAAGGATATGACTGGCATCATCTGTAGCAAATTTGGTGCAGGTTGGTTGTTTTTTGTGGGAGTTATGTCAGTTTTCCTTTTCATTGCATCACATCTGCTTTGCTGCCCCGCCTCTCCTAAACGATATCCCCTTATTAAAAGAAATAGCACAACTTTTAATCACACATGCCTCTTGAGCATCCTGACTCATTTGGGTTAAAGTTAGATAAAATTCTTTGGAGAAGTTCCTCAAAATGCATGACAAAGAAAATGACAGAAATGACCCCAAAAATGGCACCTTTTTCAAAATGGCCGACTCCCTGTTGGATTTAGCCCATATGTCCAAGAGACTTTTTTTAAGGTGCTGGAAGGGTCTATAAGTGTCCCGAATCATATCCATGTCAGTCAATGTAGTGGGCGGGGCTGATTGATTAAAATATTGTAGGGGGTGCTATGGAGCCATTTACTATCTTTTCCACTATATTTTAATTTTATTCTATTAAGGACATAACTGTCATGACTCATGGCAAGTATGGTGAAGATCAAAGTTTTCATGGCTTTGTTACAGGTACTTCCTGGTTCATGATATCAGACACTTGTTGTTGCCAAGGGGTGGGGCTAGTTCAGAGTCATATCATTGCATTGTATATTTTGTTCATCATGGGACTGGCATCAAATGTGTCGATTCCTGTGCTGATATGTTGTTTTATGTGGGAGTTTTAGCAATAAGTCTTTGTTAATAAGACATCAAACTTTGAGGGCCCGCCCCTCCTAAACTAAATCTTCTATTAGAAGAAATAACACAACTTTAAATCACACATGCCTCCTGAGCATCCTGTGCAAGTTGGGTGTCAGTTGGACAATATCCCTAGGAGGAGTTGTTTAAAATGCATGGCAAAGAAATGACCCCAAAAATGGCACCTTTTTCAAAATGGCCGACTTCCTGTATGATTTAGCCCATATGTCCAAGAGACTTTTTTGAAGGTACTGGAAGCTTCTACAACTGTGCTGAATTTTATCCATGTCGGTCCATGTAGTGGGCGGGGCTGATTGATTGAAATTTTGTAGGGGGCGCTATGGAGACATGCTCCATTTATTCCATAATGTTTCAATGGGGCTTAGTTCAGGGCCTTACTGTCATCAGTCATGGCAAGTTTGGTGGCGGTCCAAGGTTCCATGGCTTGGTCACAGGTACTTCCTGTTTCATGGCGTTGGACCGCCATTCGCCATGTGCCGTTTAGCGTAGCGACTTGAGGTTTTTATTGTGGCATCATGAATGGGTTTGACATGTTTTGGAGGAGTCTCAAGTGTTTGGGACCATTTGCTTAGAAGCATGACCCTCAAACGTGGAAAAAACCACTTCCTGTTGTAAGTGGGCGGGGCTTAGGTCTACACCAGCAATGGTCACATTAATCTGTTCAGGACCGATCCCTTATTAATCCCTATAAGTTTTAGGGTGATCAGATCAAAATTGAGAATTTTATAGTGATTTATGATGTCACGCCGCCGCATGGAACTTCGCCATGGCGTCACGGGCACGCCGTGCAGCGTAGAGCAACGTCCTTTACCAGATCTCTTCACCAACATGTTTTGTGATGCCTGAGTGAATTTGGGCCATGTGGTGTCCACCAAGCCAGAGTTATGGGTGTGTGAGTAAAAAACAACACTTTTGACCTCCAGGGGGCGTGGCTATTTCATAATCAAAATATTGGCATATAGAACTCTGTAGGAGGGGACTGCCATCATATCTAGCAAATTTGGTGCAGAAATGTTGCTTTATGTGGGAGTTATATCCGTTTAATTTTTCATGGCGAGACATCAAACTTTGAGGCCCCGCCCCTCGTAAACTAAGTCTCCTATTAGAAGAAATAACACAACATTTAATCACACATGCCTCCTGAACATCCTGAGCAATTTGTGGCTCAGTGGGATAAAAGCTCTAGGACGAGTTCGTTAAAATGCGAGGTGCTAAAACGCCAAAATATTGACTTTGACCTTAAATGGCTGCCTTCCTGTCGACATTTCACCATGACATTAAGAGGATTTTTTCTTCGCCCTAGCATGTAGATCATGTGTATGAATTTTCATAAAGCCTAACGACATGCAGTGGCGGGGCACCTAAAATAGGTGGCGCTCTCATTCAGTTTCGCCCAAACATTCTGGAGCACCTCAAAATATCAAATTTTTCGTATTCCCTTGGGGGGGTACGCAAAATTTGGTGAGTTTTCGAGCACGTTCAGGCCTCCAAAAAAGCATGCGAAGTGTCCGAATAAAAATAATAATAATAATAATTAAAACCGCAAGCGGTGATATAGGCCCTCGCACCATGGCGCCGCTCGGCAGAATGCCACCGCCTCCCCTGGCAACATCCTTCCCATGCCTCTCTCAACCTAAAGTGCAGCCAGACTGCACTTCAGGCCATTTAGGCCTTATGAACGGTCACTTCCTGTCACCAAGGGGCGGGGCTAACTTATCATCTAATTATTGACATGCACAAATGTGAAGGATATGCCTGGCATCATCTGTAGCAAATTTGGTGCAGGTTGGTTGTTTTTTGTGGGAGTTATGTCTGTTTTCCTTTTCATTGCATCACATCTGCTTTGCTGCCCCGCCTCTCCTAAACGATATCCCCTATTAAAAGAAATAGCACAACTTTTAATCACACATGCTTCTTGAGCATCCTGACTCATTTGGGTTAAAGTTGGACAAAATTCTTAGGACAAGTTCCTCAAAATGCATGGCAAAGAAAATGACAGAAATGACCCCAAAAATGGCACCCTTTTCAAAATGGCCGACTTCCTGTTGGATTTAGCCCATATATCCAAGAGACTTTTTTGAAGGTACTGGGAGGGTCTATAAGTGTGCTGAATTTTATCCATGTCAGTCAATGTAGTGGGCGGGGCTGATTGATTGAAATATTGTAGGGGGCGCTATGGAGCCATTTACTATCTTTTCCACTATGTTGTAATTTTATTCTATTAAGTACATAACTGTCATGACTCATGGCAAGTATGGTGAAGATCAACAATTTCATGGCTTTGTTACAGGTACTTCCTGGTTCATGATATCAGACACTTGTTGTTGCCAAGGGGCGGGGCTAGTTCATAGTCATATTATTGCATTGTAGATTTTGTTCATCATGGGACTGGCATCAAATGGGTCGATTCCTGTGCTGATATGTTGTTTTATGTGGGAGTTTTAGCAATAAGTCTTTGTTAATGAGACATCAAACTTTGAGGGCCCGCTCCTCCTAAACTAAATCTTCTATTAGAAGAAATAACACAACTTTACATCACACATGCCTCCTGAGCATCCTGTGCAAGTTGGGTGTCAGTTGGACAATATCCCTAGGAGGAGTTGTTTAAAATGCATGGCAAAGAAATGACCCCAAAAATGGCACCTTTTTCAAAATGGCCGACTTCCTGTTGAATTTAGCCCATATGTCCAAGAGACTTTTTTGAAGGTACTGGCAGGTTCTCCAACTGTGCTGAATTTTATTCATGTCGGTCCATGTAGTGGGCGGGGCTGATTGATTGAAATTTTGTAGGGGGCGCTATGGAGACATGCTCCATTTAGTCCATAATGTTTCAATGGGGCTTAGTTCAGGACCTTACTGTCATCAGTCATGACAAGTATGGTGGCGGTCCAAGGTTCCATGGCTTGGTCACAGGTACTTCCTGTTTCATGGCGTTGGACCGCCATTCGCCATGTCCCGTTTAGCGTAGCGACTTGAGGTTTTTATTGTGGCATCATGAAAGGGTTTGACATGTTTTGGAGGAGGCTCAAGTGTTTTGGACCATTTGCTTAGAAGCATGACCCTCAAACGTGGAAAAAACCACTTCCTATTGTAAGTGGGCGGGGCTTAGGTCGACACCAGCAATGGTCACATTAATCTGTTCAGGACTGATCCCTTATTAATCCCTATAAGGTTTAGGGTGATCAGATCAAAATTGACAATTTTATAGTGATTTATGATGTCACGCCGCCGCATGGAACTTCGCCATGGCGTCACGGGCACGCCGTGCAGCGTAGAGCAATGTCCTTTATCAGATCTCTTCACCAACATGTTTTGTGATGCCTGAGTGAATTTGGGCCATGTGGTGTCTACCAAGCCAGAGTTATGGGTGTGTGAGCAAAAAACAACACTTTTGACCTCCAGGGGGCGTGGCTATTTCATAATCAAAATATTGACATATAGAACTCTGTAGGAGCGGACTGCCATCATATCTAGCAAATTTGGTGCAGAAATGTTGCTTTATGTGGGAGTTATATCCGTTTAATTTTTCCTGGCGAGACATCAAACTTTGAGGCCCCGCCCCTCGTAAACTAAGTCTCCTATTAGAAGAAATAACACAACATTTAATCACACATGCCTCCTGAACATCCTCAGCAATTTGTGGCTCAGTGGGATAAAAGCTCTAGGACGAGTTCGTTAAAATGCGAGGTGCTAAAACGCCAAAATATTGACTTTGACCTAAAATGGCCGCCTTCCTGTCGACATTTCACCATGACATTAAGAGGATTTTTTGCTCGCCCTAGCATGTAGATCATGTGTATGAATTTTCATAAAGATTAATGACATGCAGTGGCGGGGCACCTAAAATAGGTGGCGCTCTCATTCAGTTTCGCCCAAACATTCTGGAGCACCTCAAAATATCAAATTTTTCGCATTCCCTTGGGGGGGTACGCAAAATTTGGTGAGTTTTTGAGCATGTTCAGGCCTCCAAAAAAGCAATTCATTTATTAGGAGAATAATAATAATAATAATAATAATAATAATAATTAAAACCGCAAGCGGTGATATAGGCCCTCGCACCATGGCGCCGCTCGGCATAATGCCACCGCCTCCCCTGCCAACATCCTTCCCATGCCTCTCTCAACCTAAAGTGCAGCCAGACTGCACTTCAGGCCATTTAGGCCTTATGAAGGGTCACTTCCTGTCACCAAGGGGCGGGGCTAACTTATCATCTAATTATTGACATGCAGAAATGTAAAGGATATGACTGGCATCATCTGTAGCAAATTTGGTGCAGGTTGGTTGTTTTTTGTGGGAGTTATGTCAGTTTTCCTTTTCATTGCATCACAGCTGCTTTGCTGCCCCGCCTCTCCAAAATGATATCCCCTATTAAAAGAAATAGCACAACTTTTAATCACACATGCCTCTTGAGCATCCTGACTCATTTGGGTTAAAGTTGGACAAAATTCTTAGAAGGAACTTCTCAAAATGCATGACAAAGAAAATGACAGAAATTGCCCCAAAAATGACACCTTTTTTCAAAATGGCCGACTTCCTGTTTTATTTAGCCCATATGTCCAAGAGACTTTTTTCAAGGTACTGGAAGGTTCTACAACTGTGCCGAATAGTATCAATGTCAGTCAATGCAGTGGGCGGGGCTGATTGATTGAAATATTGTAGGGGGCGCTATGGAGCCGTTTACGATTTTCTCCACTATATTGTAATTTTACTCTATTAAGGACATAACTGTCATGACTCATGACAAGTATGGTGAAGATCAAAGGTTTCATGGCTTTGTTACAGGTACTTCCTGGTTCATGATATCAGACACTTGTTGTTGCCAAGGGGTGGGGCTAATTCATAGTCCCATTATTGCATTGTATATTTTGTTCATCATGGGACTGGCATCAAATGTGGCGATTCCTGTGCTGATATGTTGTTTTATGTGGGAGTTTTAGCAATAAGTCTTTGTTAATGAGACATCAAACTTTGAGGGCCCGCCCCTCCTAAACTAAATCTTCTATTAGAAGAAATAACACAACTTTAAATCACACATGCCTCCTGAGCATCCTGTGCAAGTTGGGTGTCAGTTGGACAATATCCCTAGGAGGAGTTGTTTAAAATGCATGGCAAAGAAATGACCCCCAAAATGGCACCTTTTTCAAAATGGCCGACTTCCTGTTGAATTTAGCCCATATGTCCAAGAGACTTTTTTGAAGGTACTGGCAGGTTCTCCAACTGTGCTGAATTTTATCCATGTCGGTCCATGTAGTGGGCGGGGCTGATTGATTGAAATTTTGTAGGGGGCGCTATGGAGACATGCTCCATTTATTTCATAATGTTTCAATGGGGCTTAGTTCAGGGCCTTACTGTCATCAGTCATGGCAAGTTTGGTGGCGGTCCAAGGTTCCATGGCTTGGTCACAGGTACTTCCTGTTTCATGGCGTTGGACCGCCATTCGCCATGTCCCGTTTAGCGTAGCGACTTGAGGTTTTTATTGTGGCATCATGAAAGGGTTTGACATGTTTTGGAGGAGTCTCAAGTGTTTGGGATCATTTGCTTAGAAGCATGATCCTCAAACGTGGAAAAAACCACTTCCTGTTGTAAGTGGGCGGGGCTTAGGTCTACACCAGCAATGGTCACATTAATCTGTTCAGGACTGATCCCTTATTAATCCCTATAAGTTTTAGGGTGATCAGATCAAAATTGAGAATTTTATAGTGATTTATGATGTCACGCCGCCGCATGGAACTTCGCCATGGCGTCACGGGCACGCCGTGCAGCGTAGAGCAGCGTCCTTTACCAGATCTCTTCACCGACATGTTTTGTGATGCCTGAGTGAATTTGGGCCATGTGGTATCCACCAAGCCAGAGTTATGGGTGTGTGAGCAAAAAACAACACTTTTGACCTCCAGGGGGCGTGGCTATTTCATAATCAAAATATTGACATATAGAACTCTGTAGGAGGGGACTGCCATCATATCTAGCAAATTTGGTGCAGAAATGTTGCTTTATGTGGGAGTTATATCCGTTTAATTTTTCATGGCGAGACATCAAACTTTGAGGCCCCGCCCCTCGTAAACTAAGTCTCCTATTAGAAGAAATAACACAACATTTAATCACACATGCCTCCTGAACATCCTGAGCAATTTGTGGCTCAGTGGGTTAAAAGCTCTAGGACGAGTTCGTTAAAATGCGAGGTGCTAAAACGCCAAAATATTGACTTTGACCTAAAATGGCCGCCTTCCTGTCGACATTTCACCATGACATTAAGAGGATTTTTTGTTCGCCCTTGCATGTAGATCATGTGTATGAATTTTCATAAAGATTAACGACATGCAATGGCGGGGCACCTAAAATAGGTGGCGCTCTCATTCAGTTTCGCCCAAACATTCTGGAGCACCTCAAAATATCAAATTTTTCGTATTCCCTTGGGGGGGTACGCAAAATTTGGTGAGTTTTCGAGCACGTTCAGGCCTCCAAAAAAGCACGCGAAGTGTCCGAATAAAAATAATAATAATAATTAAAACCGCAAGCGGTGATATAGGCCCTCGCACCATGGCGCCGCTCGGCATAATGCCACCGCCTCCCCTGCAAACATCCTTCCCATGCCTCTCTCAACCTGAAGTGCAGCCAGACTGCACTTCAGGCCATTAAGGCCTTATGAAGGGTCACTTCCTGTCACCAAGGGGCGGGGCTAACTTATCATCTAATTATTGACATGCACAAATGTGAAGAATATGACTGGCATCATCTGTAGCAAATTTGGTGCAGGTTGGTTGTTTTTTGTGGGAGTTATGTCAGTTTTCCTTTTCACTGCATCACATCTGCTTTGCTGCCCCGCCTCTCCTAAATGATATCCCCTATTAAAAGAAATAGCGCAACTTTTAATCACACATCTCTTGAGCATCCTGACTCATTTGGGTTAAAGTTAGATAAAATTCTTAGCAGGACTTCCTCAAAATGCATGGCAAAGCAAATGACAGAAATGACCCCGAAAATGGCACCTTATTCAAAATGGCCGACTTCCTGTTTGATTTAGCCCATATGTCCAAGAGACTTTTTTGAAGGTACTGGAATGGTCTACAAGTGTGGTGAATTTTATCCATGTCAGTCAATGCAGTGGGCGGGGCTGATTGATTGAAATATTGTAGGGGGCGCTATGGAGCCGTTTACTATCTTCTCCACTATATTTTAATTTTACTCTATTAAGGGCATAACTTTCATGACTCATGGCAAGTATGGTGAAGATCAACAATTTCATGGCTTTGTTACAGGTACTTCCTGGTTCATGATATCAGACACTTGTTGTTGCCAAGGGGTAGGGCTAGTTCAGAGTCATATTATTGCATTGTATATTTTGTTCATCATGGGACTGGCATCAAATGTGTCGATTCCTGTGCTGATATGTTGTTTTATGTGGGAGTTTTAGCAATAAGTCTTTGTTAATGAGACATCAAACTTTGAGGGCCCGCCCCTCCTAAACTAAATCTTCTATTAGAAGAAATAACACAACTTTAAATCACACATGCCTCCTGAGCATCCTGTGCAAGTTGGGTGTCAGTTGGACAATATCCCTAGGAGGAGTTGTTTAAAATGCATGGCAAAGAAATGACCCCAAAAATGGCACCTTTTTCAAAATGGCCGACTTCCTGTTGAATTTGGCCCATATGTCCAAGAGACTTTTTTGAAGGTACTGGAAGGTTCTCCAACTGTGCTGAATTTCATCCATGTCGGTCCATGTAGTGGGCGGGGCTGATTGATTGAAATTATGTAGGGGGCGCTATGGAGGCATGCTGAATTTATTCCATAATGTTTCAATGGGGCTTAGTTCAGGGCCTTACTGTCATCAGTCATGGCAAGTATGGTGGCGGTCCAAGGTTCCATGGCTTGGTCACAGGTACTTCCTGTTTCATGGCGTTGGACCGCCATTCGCCATGTCCCGTTTAGCGTAGCAACTTGAGGTTTTTATTGTGGCATCATGAAAGGGTTTGACATGTTTTGGAGGAGGCTCAAGTGTTTGGGACCATTTGCTTAGAAGCATGACCCTCAAACGTGGAAAAAACCACTTCCTGTTGTGAGTGGGCGGGGCTTAGGTCTACACCAGCAATGGTCACATTAATCTATTCAGGACTGATCCCTTATTAATCCCTATAAGTTTTAGGGTGATCAGATCAAAATTGACAATTTTATAGTGATTTATGATGTCACGCCGCCGCATGGAACTTCGCCATGGCGTCACGGGCACGCCGTGCAGCGTAGAGCAACGTCCTTTATCAGATCTCTTCACCAACATGTTTTGTGATGCCTGAGTGAATTTGGGCCATGTGGTGTCCACCAAGCCAGAGTTATGGGTGTGTGAGCAAAAAACAACACTTTTGACCTCCAGGGGGCGTGGCTATTTCATAATCAAAATCTTGACATATAGAACTCTGTAGGAGGGGACTGCCATCATATCTAGCAAATTTGGTGCAGAAATGTTGCTTTATGTGGGAGTTATATCCGTTTAATTTTTCATGGTGAGACATCAAACTTTGAGGCCCCGCCCCTCGTAAACTAAGTCTCCTATTAGAAGAAATAACACAACATTTAATCACACATGCCTCCTGAACATCCTCAGCAATTTGTGGCTCAGTGGGATAAAAGCCCTAGGACGAGTTCGTTAAAATGCGAGGTGCTAAAACGCCAAAATATTGACTTTGACCTAAAATGGCCGCCTTCCTGTCGACATTTCACCATGACATTAAGAGGATTTTTTCTTCGCCCTAGCACGTAGATCATGTGTATGAATTTTCATAAAGATTAACGACATGCAGTGGCGGGGCACCTTAAATAGGTGGCGCTCTCGTTCAGTTTCACCCAAACATTCTGGATCACCTCAAAATATCAAATTTTTCGTATTCCCTTGGGGGGGTACGCAAAATTTGGTGAGTTTTCGAGCACGTTCAGGCCTCCAAAAAAGCACGCGAAGTGTCCGAATAAAAATAATAATAATAATAATAATAATAATAATAATAATAATAATAATAATAATAAACACTGCAATTACAATAGGCCTTCGCACCGCCAAGGTGCTCGGGCCTAATAATAATAATAATAATAATAATAATAATAAACACTGCAATTACAATAGGCCTTCGCACTGCCAAGGTGCTCGGGCCTAATAAACGCTGCAATTACAATAGGCCTTCGCACCGCCAAGGTGCTCGGGCCTAATAATAATAATAATAATAATAATAATAATAAACACTGCAATTACAATAGGCCTTCGCACCGCCAAGGTGCTCGGGCCTAATAATAATAAACGCTGCAATTACAATAGGCCTTCGCACTGCCAAGGTGCTCGGGCCTAATAATAATAATAATAATAATAATAATAATAATAATAATAATAATAATAAACGCTGCAATTACAATAGGCCTTCGCACCGCCAAGGTGCTCGGGCCTAATTATGGTGATTATGCACAGATAGTCACTAGTAATTAGACCATCTTATTACCTGTTAAGTAAAATATAATCTTTTAACAATTAATACATGTAGTGTAATATTTTAGTTTAAATGGACCCTTTTTTTTCTTTGAAGGTTGCAAGTTATTACACCGAGAAAATCCAGACAAGCCAAACATCATCTGTCTGCATCCTGCCTGAGCCTGCATGATGTTATTCTGCACAATTCAAGGTCACCAAATCATTGCAGGTCTTCTCAAACCTTTTCAGTTCCACAGGCACACACACACACACACCTACACACACTTATAATGAGGCTAACAGGCTGGAAGCAGCAGTGATTTGTTTCACTGCTGATTGCTCATTATTGCCTAAATGGTTAAAATGACCGGCTGACCTTCAGAGTGTGACTCATAGAGACAGTGAATGTTAGTGTGTGTGTATGGAGATAATATTTGGATAACCTGGTTGTTATGAATCAGGAAATTAATTATATAGGTACCTAATTCTGTTGTAGGCTTGGTTGAGTGAGTTCAAGCAGTTTCAGAAAATTTGTCACGAAGGTTCTTTAGTTAAAATCTACATAACTAGTGATAACTGGAAATTTTTTACTTTGTGGGAAAAGGAATTTATCAAGAAAACCTTTTAAAAGTTTGAAACATGGAAACAATTAGCCTCAAGGCTGTTTTCTCCGTATCAATAGACTTTCTGTGTGTGTCCATAAAAATACAAAGTTATAATATCAGTTATATACATGTGAGAAAAAAAAGAACATAAAATGAAAGCGTAGTGCTGGAAGTGACATCGGTAACTGAGTTGCAACCTCATTATTAACACAATGATCATTTAAAAGCTGCAGTTTTACACGTTTCCAGGTTTTAAACTGGTTGAGCCGCAAGCATGTTGTTTAAATGATGTGTGGGCTCAATTCACTGCAGTGGTAATGGTGCACAAACAAAAATGATACCATTTATTTTCTTTTCATTAAAATGTCCCTAGACATCATGCAATACCTAACAAAGGAAGCAAGCAGAACATTACACCCTGACAGCAGAAAAGAAACTCAACAAAGCAAAGTCCTGGTCAGTTCAGTCACAGAATCTGCTACACGTTTCAGAAACCTCGATTTTCATTCCAGATGTTTTCATGATCAAACTAAAAGCAACTTGGCATCTTTATCAGAGACAGACACGACCACAAACCACAATAGAATGGCTCCAGAGTCAGGCTTGGAATCTACTATAGTTTACTAACTAAATATTTAACTGTGGGTTAAAATATCAGAAAACAGAATAAAGTGAATTTTTTTCAGGTTCAGCCCCACTGGGAAGAAATTAAACAACCAAGAAACTGAATATGAAGTATAAAAAACTGATTTCAGAACAGTAAGGTATGTTCCTATTTCTACATCTAGTAACACATTATACATAAAGGAATATATGTATATATATATATATATATATATATATATATATATATATATATATATATATATATATATATATATATATGTATATATATATATATATACATACATATATATATATATATATATACATATATATATATATATATATATACATATATATATATATATACATACATATATATATGTACATATATACATATATATATATATATATATATATACATATATATATATATATATATACATATATATATATATATACATATATATATATATATATATATATATACATATATATATATATATATATATACATATATATATATATATATATATATATATATATATATATATATATATATATATATATATATATACATACATATATATATACATACATATATATACATACATATATATATACATACATATATATATATATATACATACATATATATATATGTACATATATATATATATATATATATATATACATACATATATATATGTACATATATATATGTACATATATATATATATATATATATATACATACATATATATATGTACATATATATATATATATATATATATATATATATATATATATATATACATATATATATATATATATATATATATATATATATATATATATATATATACATATACATATATATATATATATATATATATATATATATATATATATATATATACATACATATATATATACATACATATATATATATATATATATATATATATATATATATATATATATATATATATACATACATACATATATATATGTATATATATACATATATACATATATACATATATATATATATATATATATATATATATATATATATATATATACATACACACACACACACACACACACATAGAAGTCCTTTCTCTTTGTGTAACAAACAGTAGATTTCGATGTTGCATTATTTTATGGAATTATGACTTTAGATGAGTGCATTAACTTTCTTCTTGACTAAGCATTATTTTTCCAAAAAATTTTTGATTGCAAATATCTTCAATAAAAATCAGATTTCTAAAGAAAAAAAACATACCTTATTACACTGTACAAATATCCATATTGGTGTGATGTGGTCACAATGTTCATTCTAGAACTTCTGTGACTGCTAAATGATAGTTGTTGATTAGACATCTTCATCTTCATCTTCTTCATCTTCAGCCGCTTATCCGGGGTCGTGTCGCGGGGGCAGCAGCCTAAGCAGGGAAGCCCAGACTTCCCTCTCCCCAGCCACATTTGCCAACTCTGCGGGGGGGATCCCGAGGCGTTCCCAGGCCAGCCGAGAGATATAATCCCTCCAGCGTGTCCTGGGTCTTCCCCGGGTCTCCTCCCAGAGGGACGTGCCTGGAACACCTCACCAGGGAGGCGTCCAGGAGGCATCCTGACCAGATGCCCGAGCCACCTCAACTGGTTCCTCTCGATGCGAAGGAGCAGCGGCTCTACTCTGAGCCCCTCCCGGATGACTGAGCTCCTCACCCTATCTCTAAGGGAGAGCCCGGCCACCCTGCGGAGGAAACCCATTTCAGCCACCTGTATACAAGATCTCGTTCTTTCGGTCACAACCCACAGCTCATGACCATAGGTGAGGGTAGGAACGTAGATCGACTGGTAAATCGACAGACCGGCGCAGAGTCCGCATTACTGCAGACGCCGCACCGATCCGTCTGTCGATCTCACGCTCCATCCTTCCCTCACTCGTGAACAAGACCCCGAGATATTTAAACTCCTCCACTTGAGGCAGGACCTCACTCCCGACCTGGAGAGGGCAATCCACCCAATTCCGGCTGAGGACCATGGTCTCAGATTTGGAGGTGCTGATTCTCATTCCAGCCGCTTCACACTCGGCCGCAAATCGCTCAAGCGAGAGCTGGAGATCACGACCAGATGAAGCCAACAGGACCACGTCATCCGCAAAAAGCAGGGACCCAATCCTGAGGCCACCAAGTCAGATCCCCTCAACACCTCGGCTGCGCCTAGAAATTCTGTCCATATAAGTTATGAACAGAATCGGTGATAAAGGGCAGCCTTGGCGGAGTCCAACCCTCACTGGAAACGAATCCGACTTACTACCGGCAATGCGGACCAAGCTCTGACACCTGTCGTACAGGGACCGGACAGCTCGTACAAGGGGGTCCGGTACCCCATATTCCCGGAGTACCCCCCACAGGAGCCCCTGGGGGACACGGTCGAATGCCTTCTCCAGGTCCACAAAGTACATGTATACTGGTTGGGCAAACTCCCATGCCCCCTCCAGGACCCCAAAGAGGGTATAGAGCTGGTCCACTGTTCCGCGACCTGGACGAAAACCACACTGCTCCTCCTCAATCCGGGATTCGACTATCCGGCGGACCCTCCTCTCCAGGACCCCTGAATAGACCTTACCAGGGAGGCTGAGGAGTGTGATTCCCCTGTAATTGGAACACACCCTCCGGTCCCCCTTCTTAAAAAGGGGGACCACCACCCCAGTCTGCCAATCCAGCGGTACTGCCCCCGATGTCCACGCGATGGTGCAGAGGCGTCAGCCAGGACAGCCCCACAGCATCCAGAGTCTTAAGGAACTCCGGCCGGATCTCATCCACCCCCGGGGCCTTGCCGCCAAGGAGCTTTTTGACCACCTCAGCGACTTCAGCCCCAGAGATAGGAGAGTCCACCCCTGAGTCCACCAGCTCTGCCTCCTCATCGGAGGACTTGTTGGTAGGATTAAGGAGGTCTTCGAAGTATTCCTTCCACCGACCCACTACGTCCCGAGTTGAGGTCAGCAGCTCCCCACCTCCACTGTACACAGTATTGATGGAGCACTGCTTCCCCCTCCTGAGCCGCCAGATGGTGGACCAGAATCTCCTCGAAGCCGTCCGGAAGTCTTTCTCCATAGCCTCGCCAAACTCCTCCCATGCCCGAGTTTTTGCCTCGGCAACAGCCAAAGCCGCATGCCGCTTAGCCCGTCGGTACCCATCAGCTGCCTCCAGAGTCCCACAGGCCAAGAAGGCCCGATAGGACTCCTTCTTCAGCTTGACGGCATCCCTCACTGCTGGTGTCCACCAACGAGTCCTGGGATTACCACCACGACAGGCACCAACGAACCTACGGCCACAGCTCCGGCTGGCCGCCTCAGCAATAGAGGCACGGAACACAGCCCATTCGGACTCAATGTCCCCCGCCTCACTCGGGACATGTTAGAAGCTCTGCTGAAGGTGGGAGTTGAAGCTCGCTCTGACAGAGGACTCAGCCAGACGTTCCCAGCAGACCCTCACAACACGTTTGGGCCTGCCAGATCTGACCGGCTTCCTCCCCCACCATCTGAGCCAACTCACCACCAGGTGGTGATCAGTTGACAGCTCTGCCCCTCTCTTCACCCGAGTGTCCAAGGCATGTACAAAAATCAACTACAAAATCGATCATCGAACTGCGGCCCAGGGAATCCTGATTCCAGGAGTACATATGGACACTCTTATGTTGGAACATGGTGTTCGTTATGGACAATCCATGACGAGCACAGAAGTCCAATAACAAAACACCATTTGGGTTCGGGGGGGGGGGGGGGGGACCATGCCTCCCAATCACTCCCCTCCGGGTCTCGCTGTCATTGCCCGCGTGAGCATTGAAGTCCCCCAGCAGAACAATGGAGTCCCCAGAAGGAGCACCCTCCAGCACTTCCTCCAAGGACTCCAGAAGGGGTGGGTACTCTGAACTGCTGTTCGGCGCATAAGCACAGACAACAGTCTGACAAGCACAGACAACAGGACCCGTCCCCCCACCCGGAGGAGGAGGGAAACTACCCTTTCATCCACCGGGGTAAACCCCAATGTGCAGGCACCAAGCTGGGGACTGATGAGAATGCCCACACCTGCTCAGCGCCTCTCACCATGAGCAACTCCAGAGTGGAAGAAAGTCCAGCCCCTTTCGAGGGTACTGGTTCCAGAGCCCAAGCCATGCGTCGAGGTGAGTCCAACAATATCTAGCCGGAACCGCTCAACCTCGCGCACAAGCTCAGGCTCCTTCCCCACCAGAGAGGTGACGTTCCACGTCCCTAGAGCCAGCTTCTGCAGCCAGGGATCGGACCGCCAGGGTCCCTGCCTCTTGCTGCCGCCCAGCTCACATTGCACCCAACCCCTACGGCTCCTCCCGCAGATGGTGAGCCCACGGGAGGTGGGGCCTATGTAACCCTTTCGGGCTGAGCCCGACCGGGCCCCATGGGCGAAGGCCCGGCCACCAGACGCTCGCTCTCGTACCCCACCTCCAGGCCTGACTCCAGAAGGGGGTCCCGGTAACCTGCGTCCGGGCAAGGGAACATTCATGCCCAGGTTGGTCATCATCATAGAGGTCTATGAGCCGTGCTTGGTCTGGTTGATTAGACATTTATCAGGAAATTATATTCCCTATGACTACAATAGTGCTTTTAAATTCTATAAAAATCTTGTTCCAAAGTATATAAATTTCTTTTAATTCAGCTTCTAATTTAGTGTAATGGCATTGGCAAGGACAGACACGGGTTGGAGGAGGCAGGTAGAAATTCAGGGTCTCTACCTACCAGTGAGGGGTCATGTCATGAAGTCAGTGACAATGGTAACACTGTCTGAAAGACTTCTCTTTCTGGAACGCAAAACGCAGTGTTTCCTTCAACTCAAGGTTGACATAGTTTTAACCTGACCTGCTCTCTGGAACTAGCCCCAGAACTGCAGCCAGCTATAATGCTTTTTATGTTTTCAGCAAAGCACTTTGAACTGTCCTGTACCGGAAAAATGCTATACTAATAAACCTCCTGCCTCACCTTTACTCCAGAATCCAGAACTAGTTTTAGCTTTAGCTTTGTGTAACCCCTGACTGACGTCAAGTAAAGTAAGATTATCCAATTGTATAGGCCAATAACTAGGTTCTGCAGGAGTACAATGGGCACTACGGTAGGTGCAGAATGAAATGGCTGGAGACAGGAAATAAGCAAAAATAATGTTTGCTATTTGTAAAAAAACAAACAAAAAAAAAACCCCAACACAATTTGTACAAATACTACAATTGCCGGCAGAAAAACAAAACCCCAGTCCTTTTGTGCTCAATGTTTGTCTTTTTTGTTGTTAGTCGTTAGTCGGGTCAAATAGTCTCTTTCGTTCCAGTTCCTTTCTTTTCCGCTGTTTTGAGTTGTTACCACTTTGTTGGTTAACCTTTGGGAAACAAGGATCCTCAGATGAGAGTTCGGCTCAGTTCGGGACACAGGCTCACCATCTCCATCCGGAGAACATCAGATATCCGGGACCAGATTAGGTTTTCTTAACCATCAAAAGAACCTAGCCTGCACAACAATAATGATATTATTGTATACACCTAAATATTTATCTTCTCACACAGCTATAGCTTAGTTTTTATTCTCTTCTTTCCCATATTACCATTCATCCATAAATAGTAATACTTCACATGCATGTCTTTAACTCAAATTATCTTCCGTTTACATGAAATAACTTATTAGCTCATGTAACACAATGAAATGACTTTTTTTTTCTTTTTCTTGGTAATCATGAAATTATGATTATGTATCCTTAACCAATTAAAATTATTGATTGTTAAACCATCTTTTAGCTTTTGTAAATCATGACATGAAATACAATAGTAATACTTTTCTTTAAAGTCAAAAGTTAAATCATAAAACCATATTTGGTTACAGTTTTCAGCATTACTTTTCTGTAACAGTAACAAAATATGCATTCAGCATTGAACAAACACTGCATTTGATCATGAAACATGAAAAAGAATTAATGTTTCATTACACTATCTCTAACAAATGCCCATTACAAAATAACTTAACCAGGAATAGCATTTACAGGACTTAAACACATTAAACATTCACCAGCAACCAGCATTAGCATAAAGCTAATCTCAACATGGCGCCAGCATGGTTTCTTGAGCACACAAGACTTTTCAACTCACCAAGATGAGGTTTCTGCACGAGCACATCAAGGACACAGTCAAACAGCCTCTCTAGCTCGTGTTCCCTTTCACTTAATATATTAACGTCTCCAGTTAGTAGTCAGACAATAGAAATATTCATTTACAACTGTTAGTTTGTCGCAACTCACCAAGATGATCATTAAAGTTTAGCTTGGTCTGTCTCGCTCATGTTCAGAATGCAAAAGACCGCTAAATTAATACGTGTTTCAGTTCCACTGCTGGAAGATGGGACTAACGTTTCTCTTAACAAATGAGAAGGTCATTATCACAAGACATGACCATAAGACAGGAAAATAAAGCGAGGGAGTGAGGAGTACATTTCCTCTTTTCAAAATAAATGTTTTTTCAAAATAAAAGTGCACAATTGTACAAATAAAAAGGAAGAGAAAAAGAAATAGTTTTCTCTACTGGGTTACACCCTCCCCCATTAAATATCATGCACGTCTTGTTGCATCTGCAACCAATACAGTTCATTTTTGGTGTTGAGGGACTGTGAGAAGGCTGTACTCAGACCCTGAAACAACGACTTAACGGTCACTAGAGGGTTTCCTAAATCAGGGTAGTCAAGTCTTTTAGGAGGTTGTGTTGCACCCCTGTAAAGGGGAATAATGACAAAGACACAGACACGGTGTTGCTGCCGTCACGTCCAGTCTTGGAATGTATTTCTCTCATATATCAGCAATACATCTTCACATGAACAACAGACATTAATAGAAAAACCCATCTAACAGAATAAACAGCCTGATGACTTTCACTGTTCAAGTCAGCATCACGTTATTAACTAACCAATGTTATATTACAGATCACAGTGGTTGAATTAAAAAAAAACTAACGTTGCACACAGAAAATACAGTCGTATCCCTCATGGCGCGACCTGTTCGACGCGATACAGCTAGCAAGAAAATTCTAGCAGTTCAAACTTCGATGAAATTAGTTCTGTGGACGGATTTCACTTCCGACTCATCTTTTGAATAACAGAGAACATAAATACAGATGTAGAATGATTAAAAGAAAACAGAGATTTTACCTGTAAAGGGGAATAATGACAAAGACACAGACACGGTGTTGCTGCCGTCACGTCCAGTCTTGGAATGGACGAGCGGGAGCAACATGCTTTCCCTACGTTATCTCAGACATCATCAATTGAGAGACGATCAGCGGATAAAAACTCTCAAAACACAAACTTTAAAGGAAACACTATGAAATCAGTGTTCAATTAAACAATAAAAACAATAATCTGGCCATGGCATATTTAACATGTTATGCTAAAGCACCCTTTTCATAGCTGTTTTTATATTACATGACCGAAGTAGTCGAACACAGATAACTTGATCGGTAATAAGAACATTCACCAAACATTTCTACAAAGAGTGGTTGCTTAAGAATCTTTTCTCCTTTTTCTGAATGAAAGCAACTTGCTTTTTACCATATATTACAATTATGAATAAAAGCACCTTACTTTTTATCATATAATATTATAGTTCCATTTTACTCCATCAATCCATTCTATCCATTACAGTTGCCTGACTCTTTGTGATCGTCTCACAGGTTGAGTTGTAATGGGATCATTACCATCTATCTCAGGTGAGTCAACTGAAGGGTTTCCTTGTTCCTCAAATGAATCCGTAGGGGGTTCTTCTTGAACTGTTATAGGTTCAGTTTCTACAGGTTCATCACTTTCCGTATTGTTTCCATTCAGTACATTTTCCACAAGGTGGGCAATTTCAGTTTGCTCATCTTTACTCACATTTTTCTCCATATCAGTTGCTGTATTGGCTTTAGCATCAGGTAAGTCACAATCAGGTGGGTTTGTCATGTCTGGTTGCTGAGATTTTTCACGTTCATGTACAATAGTAAATCTGGCAACTTCCTCAGATGGGGATTTCTCAACCCACTGAATCAAAAGTTCAAGATCGGGTGACTCTCCATGATCATTGCTCTCTGTAGCAGCAGTTTGACGAGTCTTGGGACGGTAAATCGGCAGCAACAGGTCTCGATGTAAGGTTTGTGAAGGACCTTGCTTTGACTCAGGTATCACAGTATAAACAGGTAAGTCACCTGCACGTTTGACTACTACATGGATATCTGCTTCCCATTTATCCACAAGCTTATGCTTACCACACAGCTGCACATTCCTTACCAAAACCCTATTCCCAGGTTCAAGTTCTGAAACTGTGATTTTGCGGTCAAACCTGGTCTTGTTTTTGTCTGCCACTTTTTGAGCATTTTGAGAAGCTCATTTATAGTTTTCCTCAATATGCTTCTTGAGATTTTCAACATACTGAACATGAGGCACTTTCTGATCTTTGTTGAGAGGAAGTACAAATGCGCGTCAGCCTCATTGGCGGATGCGCTGACGTTGCGGTAACGTGTCATTTCCTGTTTCCCTAGCGTGTATCACTGCGGATTGCTACGAGCCATTGGCTCCTTTAACTTCTTTCTAACTTCTATCTATTGTTAACCAACCACTCACTTTAGCGCACAATATCTTCCCAAACCACTGTTCTATATATTGCATTTATTTTTGGGATCTTTGGCTTTCTGTTTTCTGACTTAAACAGCTCAAGCACTCGGTTTTAGCATGGCTGCTAGCTCTCTTCCCACACCCCGGTCCCCTGCTTTTTCTTGCTTGGTGTGTCTGATGTTTAGCTACTCCTCCGCCTCCTTTAGTGATAACGGTAGGTTTATTAAGTGTAGCAGCTTGGCAGCTTTGGAGGCGAGGCTCTGCGAGTTAGAATCCCAGCTCCGCACTCAGTTAGGGAAGCAGTTAGTCAGCAAGCCCCCATTAGCCAGTGCGGAGCTACCAGCCAGGGCAGCCATCCCTAGCCGTCCCTCAGCAGTTCCTGCGCAGCCGGGAGCCGAGGCGGGCTGGACGATGGTCAGGCGGAAGCGTAGCCCCAAACCAAAACCCACTGGCCACCACCGACCTGTTCACGTTTCTAACAGATTTTCCCCACTCAGCGACACACCTGCTGAAGCAGAAACCCTGATTATAGGTAGTTCCATAGTCAGAAACGTGGCACTACAGACACCGGGGACCATAGTCAAATGCATTCCGGGGGCCAGAGCAGGCGACGTCGAATCGTATTTGAAACTGCTGGCTAAGGCTAAACGTAAATACCGTAAGATTGTAATTCACGTCGGCGGTAACGACACCCGGTTACGCCAATCGGAGGTCACTAAAATTAATGTTGCTTCGGTGTGTAACTTTGCCAAGAGCATGTCGGACTCCGTAGTTTTCTCTGGTCCCTTGCCAAATTTAATCAGCGATGATATGTTTAGCCGCATGTCATCTTTCAACCGCTGGTTGTCTAGGTGGTGTCCCGATAACAACGTGGGTTTTATAGATAATTGGAGCGCTTTTTGGGGAAAGCCTGGTCTTATTAGGAGAGATGGCATCCATCCCATGTTGGATGGAGCCGCTCTCTTATTTAGCAATGTGGACTCTTTTATTAGTCAGCTAAATTGACAACTCAGGGTTGGGACCAGGAGGCAGAATTGTAGTCCTACACACTTTTCTGCAGCTTCCCACCTGCCGCCGCCCACCCTAAACCCCATTCTGACCTTATACAACTCCCCAGCAGTAAGAATTAAACAACACAAAAACACTCCTCGGGTTAATCGTGAAAACCTCATAAAAATAAAAACAATGGATCTAATAAAATCTGAAAATAAGACAATAAAGTGTGGCCTACTGAATATCAGATCCCTCCCAAATAAGTCTTTATTAGTCAATGACTTGATAGGTGATCACCACATTGATTTATTCTGTCTTACGGAAACCTGGTTACAGCAAGAGGATTATGTTAGTATTAATGAAGCTACGCCAGCTAACTATTTAAACTTTCACATTCCTAGAACTACAGGCAGAGGAGGAGGTGTTGCAGCTATTTTTAAGTCAGAACTTTTAATTAATCCTAAGCACAAAACTAACTATAAATCCTTTGAATTCCTGACATTAAATTTATCTAATCCAAAATGGAATTCAGAGAAACTGCTCCTTTTAGCATTAGTGTGTCGCCCACCTGGACCTTACTCTGAGTTTCTGACCGAATTCTCTGATCTCTTGTCTGAGTTAGTGCTGACTACTGATAAGGTCATTGTACTAGGTGATTTTAATATTCATGTTGACGATGAAAATGATAGTTTAAACATTTCCTTTAGCTCTATTCTAAACTCAATTGGGTTTTCACAAAATGTCAATGGTGCCACTCACTCTCATGGTCATACTCTTGATCTTGTTCTAACATATGGTATTGAGACTGATAAGCTCAAAGTATTTCCTCAAAACCCTGTTTTGTCCGATCACTTCTTATTAACCTTTGAATTCACTTTATTTGATTACTCACTGACCAAAAATAAATTCTACTATAGTAGATGTTTATCAGACAATAATATTACAAAATTTAAACAATCAATTGAATCAATTTTTTCACCTCTACCATGTGTTAGCATGACTGAGAGTCCCCCTTTAAGCCTTACTCCTGCTCAGATTGATCAATATGCTGATACTATAACAGCTTCAATGCGTAGAACCTTGGATAATGTTGCCCCCCTAAAGAAGAAGAAATTAGGTAAGATTATGAAGGCTCCCTGGTTTAATTCCCAGCTTCGAGCTCTAAAACAGGCGTCAAGGCGTTTAGAAAACAGATGGCGTTCATCAGGACTAGAGGAGTCTCACTTAACCTGGAAAGAAAGTTTAATTGTATACAAAAAAGCCTTACGTACGGCAAGAACAGCTTATTATTCATCATTGATAGAGGAAAACAAAAACAACCCTCGGTTTCTTTTCAGCACTGTAGCTAGGCTTACTAGGAGCCGGAGCGCTGTGGAGCCATGTATTCCTTTCTCACTTAGCTGTGATGATTTCATGTATTTTTTCAGGAATAAAATTGACACTATTAGAGATCAAATTCACAATACTCTTCCTTCTACCTATAATGTTGAGCCTGTTGTGGTCTCCGAAGCATCATTAGAACCAGGATCTGACTTGTGTCTAAATAGTTTCTGTCCTGTCCAACCCTCTGAATTAACTAAAATAATAGCTTCATCTAAACCATCCACCTGTATCTTAGACCCTCTTTAAGGACATTTTCCCTTTAATTTATACATCACAACTAAATCTTATCAATATGTCTTTAGTGACAGGATATGTACCACAATCATTTAAAACTGCTGTAATCAAGCCTTTACTTAAAAAGCAATCTCTGGATCCAGAGGTGATAGCAAATTATAGACCTATATCTAACCTCCCGTTTATGTCCAAAATTCTGGAGAAAATAGTTTCAGCTCAGCTACATGCCCACCTGAGCAGAAATAATTTATGCGAGGAGTTTCAGTCACGATTTAGAGCTCATCATAGCACTGAGACGGCATTGGTGAAAGTTACTAATGACCTTCTTATGGCCTCAGACAAAGGACTTGTGTCCGTACTTATCTTGCTTGATCTTAGTGCTGCATTTGATACAGTCGATCATAACATTCTGTTACAAAGACTAGAACAAGTGATTGGAATTACAGGTACAGCGTTAAGCTGGTTTAAATCATATTTATCTGATAGACTTCAGTTCGTTCATGTCAATGACAAGTCCTCCTCCCAAACTACAGTAAGTCATGGAGTTCCTCAAGGTTCTGTACTTGGACCAATACTCTTCACGCTATATATGCTCCCTTTAGGCAAAATTATTAGACAGCATGGAATAAACTTTCATTGTTATGCAGATGATACTCAAATATACTTATCCTTTAAACCAGATGAAACAAATCAGCCCAATAGGCTACAAAATTGTCTCATAGACATAAAGACTTGGATGTCTAGAAATTTTCTCCTCTTAAACTCAGATAAGACTGAAGTAATTAGGCCCGAGCACCTTGGCGGTGTGAAGGCCTATTGTATTTGCAATGTTTGTTGTTTTTATTCGGACACTTCGCATGCTTTTTTGGAGGCCTGAACGTGCTCGAAAACTCACCAAATTTTGCGTACCAACCCAAGGGAATACGAAAAATTTGATATTTTGAGGTGCTCCAGAATGTTTGGGCGAAGCTGAACGAGAGCGCCACCTATTTTAGGTGCCCCGCCACTGCATACAGTTAATCTTTATGAAAATTCATACACATGATCTACATGCTAGGGCGAACAAAAAATCCTCTTAATGTCATGGTGAAATGTCGACAGGAAGGTGGCCATTTTAGGTCAAAATCAATATTTTGGCGTTTTAGCACCTCGCATTTTAACGAACTCGTCCTAGGGCTTTTATCCCACTGAGCCACAAATTGGTCAGGATGTTCAGGAGGCATGTGTGATTAAATGTTGTGTTATTTTTTCTAATAGGAGACTTAGTTTATGAGGGGCGGGGCCTCAAAGTTTGACGTCTCGCCATGAAAAATTAAACGGATATAACTCCCACATAAAGCAACATTTCTGCACCAAATTTGCTAGATATGATGGCAGTCCTCTCCTACAGAGTTCTATATGTCAATATTTTGATTATGAAATAGCCACGCCCCCTGGAGGTCAAAAGTGTTGTTTTTTGCTCACACACCCATAACTCTGGCTTTGTGGACACCACATGGCCCAAATTCACTCAGGCATCACAAAACATGTTGGTGAAGAGATCTGGTAAAGGACGTTGCTCTACGCTGCACGGCGTGTCCGTGATGCCATGGCGAAGTTCCATGCGGCGCTGTGACATCATAAATCACAATAAAATTGTCATTTTTGATCTGATCGCCATAAAACTTTTAGGGATTAATAAGGGATCAGTCCTGAACAGATTAATGTGACCATTGCTGGTCTAGACCTAAGCCCCGCCCACTTACAACAGGAAGTGTTTTTTTTCACGTTTGAGGGTCATGCTTCTAAGCAAATGGTCCCAAACACTTGAGACTCCTCCAAAACATGTCAAACCCTTTCATGATGCCACAATAAAAACCTCAAGTCGCTACGCTAAACGGGACATGGCGAATGGCGGTCCAACGCCATGAAACAGGAAGTACCTGTGACCAAGCCATGGAACCTTGGACCACCACCAAACTTGCCATGACTGATGACAGTCAGGCCCTGAACTAAGCCCCATTGAAACATTATGGAATAAATGGAGCATGTCTCCATAGCGCCCCCTACAAAATTTCAATCAATCAGCCCCGCCCACTACATGGACCGACATGGATAAAATTCAGCACAGTTGGAGAACCTTCCAGTACCTTCAAAAAAGTCTCTTGGACATATGGGCTAAATCCAACAGGAAGTCGGCCATTTTGAAAAAGGTGCCATTTTTGGGGTCATTTCTTTGCCATGCATTTTAAACAACTCCTCCTGGGGATATTGTCCAACTGACACCCAACTTGCACAGGATGCTCAGGAGGCATGTGTGATTTAAAGTTGTGTTAGTTTTTCTAATAGAAGATTTAGTTTAGGAGGGGCGGGCCCTCAAAGTTTGATGTCTAATTAACAAAGACTTATTGCTAAAACTCCCACATAAAACAACATATCAGCACAGGAATCGCCACATTTGATGCCAGTCCCATGATGAACAAAATCTACAATGCAATAATACGACTATTAATTAGCCCCACCCCTTGGCAACAACAAGTGTCTGATATCGTGAACCAGGAAGTACCTGTAACAAAGCCATGAAACCTTTCATCTTCACCATACTTACCATGAGTCATGACAGTTATGTCCTTAATAGAATAAAATTACAATATAGTGGAAAAGATAGTAAATGGCTCCATAGCGCCCCCTACAATATTTCAATCAATCAGCCCCGCCCACTACATTGACTGACATGGATAAAATTCAGCACAATTGTAGACCCTTCCAGTACCTTCAAAAAAGTCTCTTGGACATATGGGCTAAATCAAACAGGAAGTTGGCCATGTTGAAAAAGGTGCCATTTTTGGGGTCATTTCTGTCATTTTCTTTGCCATGCATTTTGAGAAGTTCCTCCTAAGAATTTTATCTAACTTTAACCCAAATGAGTCAGGATGCTCAAGAGGAATGTGTGATTAAAAGTTGTGCTATTTCTTTTAATAGGGGATATCGTTTAGGAGAGGCGGGGCAGCAAATCAGATGTGATGCAATGAAAAGGAAAACTGACATAACTCCCACAAAAAACAACCAACCTGCACCAAATTTGCTACAGATGATGCCAGTCATATCCTTTACATTTGTGCATGTCAATAATTAGATGATAAGTTAGCCCCGCCCCTTGTTGACAGGAAGTGACCCTTCATAAGGCCTAAATGGCCTGAAGTTCAGTCTGGCTGCACTTTAGGTTGAGAGAGGCATGGGAAGGATGTTGCCAGGGGAGGCGGTGGCATTATGCCGAGCGGCGCCATGGTGCGAGGGCCTATATTACCGCTTGCGGTTTTAATTCTCGTTGGATCTGAAAAACTCAGAGCTAAATTTTCCGGTTTTGTAATGAACCGGGATGGCATTACTTTAGCTTCCAGTGCTACAGTGAGAAACCTTGGAGTAATATTTGACCCTGACCTGTCCTTTGGCCCACATATTAAGCAGGTTACTAAAACAGCCTTCTTTCATTTACGTAATATAGCCAAAATTAGGGACATTCTGTCTCAGAGTGATGCAGAAAAACTGGTTCACGCTTTTGTTACTTCGAGACTAGATTACTGTAACTCTCTATTACTGGGCTGTCCTAAATATGCCCTGAAAACCCTTCAGCTGATCCAGAATTCTGCAGCCAGAGTCCTGACCAGAACCAGCATGAGAGATCATATTTCTCCAGTTTTAGCCTCTCTTCATTGGCTGCCTGTTGAATCTAGAATAGAATTTAAAATCCTTCTCCTTACATATAAAGCCCTCCACAACCAGGCATCACTATATATCAAAGACCTCATTGTTCCTTATATACCAAGCAGAGTTCTTCGTTCGCAGACTGCAGGCTTACTTGTGGTTCCTAACGTCTCAAAGAGCTGAGCAGGAGGCAGAGCCTTTGGTTATCAGGCCCCTCTCTTATGGAATAAGCTCCCAGTTAGTGTTAGGGAAGCAGACACCCTCCCCACCTTTAAGACTAGGCTGAAGACTTATCTTTTTGATAAGTCCTATAGCTAGGGATGGTTAGCATCCCTTAGTTATGCTGCTATAGGTTTAGACTGCTGAGGGACATTTCCTGATACACTGAGCTTCTTTCTTTTTCTCTTTATCTCTCACTTTTTGCTCAACATCTGTTGCCATCCGCGGCCAGTAGAACCGTGTTCTGACCAGGTCAAGAGTTCGGTCAATTCCTAAGTGGCCCATAACATTGTGCAAACTTTGGAGCACTGAAGTCCTAAGCTCCTCTGGGAGAACGAGCTGGTGGGTCATTTGGTCTCCATCCTGTCTTCTTCTGTACAATACTTCATTGTGAATCTCCAAACAATTGAGTTCTTTAAGTAAAAGTGGAAAGTCCGGAAGTTCTTTTCTAGCAGTTGGTGGAGGTGCTTGACCATTTTCGAGTTGTTCAAGAACTTGTCAGATTGTTGAGTCGACTCTTTGTTTGTTTCTCAGCTCTGATTGGGTCAGAGCAGGAATGCTCGGTGAGCCGTTATGGTCCCCAGAAACATAGATGTCTGAGATTGCGTCAAAAGAGATGGTAAGTGACTCTATAAGTGTAACACCACTATCCTGACTCTCGTCTCTGCTTTTCACAAGGTGGGATTGACAGACCGCTTGGACAACATCACTATCTACAAGGTCTGTGGTGTCAGTGTCAAGTGACTCTCTACAAACTGGCTCACACGCTCCTGCTCTTTCCTGGACTGGATATCATTTACAAGTTCACCATGGGGATGTCTAGACAACCCATCGGCGTCTAGGTTTTGCTTGCCTACTCTGTACTGTAACTTAAAGTTGTAGTTCGACAAAGCTGCAAGCCACCTGTAACTTGTGGCATCTAATTTAGCAGAGGTCAGGATGTATGTGAGCGGAATACTATCTATAACTACAGTGAACTGAGCACCATACAAGTAATCGTGAAACTTTTCACTCACGGACCATTTAAGTGCTAAAAACTCCAGCTTTTGAGCTGGATAACGTACCTCACGTCTCGATAACCCACGTCTGGCAAAAGCTATGGCCCTGAGCTGACCCTCCTGCTCCTGATATAATGCTGCACCTAAGCCTGTAGTACTGGCATCAGTATGGAGTACATACGGCAGTTTTGGGTCCGCAAAACCTAAAACAGGGGCTGATGTTAGCTTTTCTATGATGGAATCAAAAGCTTTTGGCGCAACTAACGTTTCTCTTAACAAATGAGAAGGTCATCATCATAAGGCATGACCATAAAACAGTATAATAAAGCGAGGGAGTGAGGAGTACATTTCCTCTTTTCAAAATAAACGTTTTTCAAAATAAAAGTGCACAATTGTACAAATAAAAAGGAAGAGAAAAAAGAAGTAGTTTTCTCTACTGGGTTACATTTGACAGGTAGCACAAGGAAAAACACCTGACTTGTATTGGTAATTGCAAATATTTCACCTCCTCATTATGTGGAAAATCTTACTTTTATTAATGTATGATTGTTAACTTAGCAGGTTTCTGTTCCATTTTGCCAGATTGTCTTTGTTCTCTAGCAGTGACGCTGGTCTGCTGTTTTTTTTTTTCCTGCTGTATGATGAACCTGCTTTGCTCCTGCTCTTTCAAACAACCTGGATTGTTTGGACAGTTTGATTATTTCTGCTCTTTTGTTTTCACCTTGTCTTCTATGATGGCTTCGCTGACTGACAAGCAGTGCTTGACCCAATTGGTTCCCAATGAACTCTGAACTGTGTTTCAGATCGCTGCATCTGAGTCTGTGGATCAAGGCGATCTCGCGGGGTGAATGTATGAAACACACATAAAATAAATAACAGAAAAAGATGTGGTCTAACACACTTATTGCCAGGAATGTGATGAGGTTCCATTTTCTTATTTCCAAAGTTTCAGTCCTTTTTGTCTTTGGAATCTTGGATCAGTGTCATTACATTAGCCCTTTAAAGCCCAACCTCTGAAAAAATGGTGAGAAAAGTCAAAATTTTTTTTAAAAACATGATTTTTACCTTTTAATAAAATGCAGCTAAAAAACTTTTTTTTTGGTGTGAGTATTTTACATATATTACCATGTGATATGGGAAAATTATTACCGTGTAATCTTCTGTTTCCTGGTCTGGGTGAATACTTGATTCTGATTGGTTGCAGGGTGTCCGTTAAAAAGTGATAATGGACACCAGTTAAAAAAAGTTCAGTCAAATAACCCAATAATTCTAAATCAGTGCGCTGGCTCAAACAGCAGTTGGAAACCGTGGCGATGCCACGGTCCCAACAAACGGGCAGAAAGAATATCTGGACTGACAACGTCAGACAACACATAAACATAATAAACATTCTCCCTGATTTCCTTCATATTGTGAAGAAATATGCATTTCAGGCAGAAAATAATCATATTTTCACTGTAATCCGTTGAGAGGAATGGGAAGGCACTTCCGTTCAACACTCTTTTATCTTTCAGACTCGATCACCTGACGGCACGCTGTGCGCACACACACACGCACTCACGTTCATACACACTGAGCTCCCCACAATTACCCCTGGCTGCAGTGTGCAGACTGAGGCGCCTCAACGCCTCAACGTGGGCGCATCATCGGGCATTTGTTGCAATAGTATCTGCTGCCACACTAGCTGCAGGTGCTCTCAAAGCCGGTTACCTTGGAAACGCCACAACAAAATACATTAAATAGTCTGCTGTGCCCTTTCTTGTGAAAAACATTATTTTAACAGCGAAAACAACATTAATAATTGATCTTTTATTATTTCCTTTGTGAGTGATCATGGTATAAGCGGGATAATGCCCTTCGAGGTTTCCATTATCAGAAATTAATGGACTGGGCATTATCGGGCATTATCCTTTCTTATAACATGGTCTGGGTGAATACTCAATTCTGATTGGTTGCAGGGTGTCCGTTAAAAAGTGACAAGGGACACCAGTTAAAAAAAGTTCCATAAAATAGCCGAATAATTGTAAATCATTGTGCTGGCTCAAACACCAGTTGGTAACTGTGGCAACAGAAATGTTAGCAACAACAGAAAGCAGAAAGAATATCTGGAAGGACTATGTTAAACAGCGGCCCATGGTTACTAATGAATGTATCTGATCTGCCAATTTTTAAGATATTTAATTTTTTTAGGTAATTTAGACCATTGGTTGAACAATAACCTCAGTAGAAAAGGGAGGAAGGAAAAAGGTCTCTCAATCCCTCCCCATGTCAGTACTGCATTATGTTCATGTTCTGCCTAAATGTTAGTTGAAATCAGTCACTGCAGATAAAATATTGATCATGATGTTTCAACTGTATTAAGTAATATTTAATCAGTTAGTTTGTGATGAAGCTCCAGCTCTCGCAAAGAGGGACAGAGTGGTGCAGCGGACCGTGCGTGTGTTTCTCTGCATTAATGCTCCAGCGGTTATGCCAATTTCACAGCGATTTTCAAGAATTACAAAGGTCTGTGGTGTTTGCATTTAGATTTTTCAACACTCTTATCATTCAGGCTCGATCACTTGACGGCGCGCCATGTGCACACACTCACATTCATACACACTGAGCTCCCTGGACCACACAGTCATCATCCCGCAACACTATCACATTTCACCATCTTCGGTTATTTGTTGCAATAGCATCTGCTGCCGAACAGGCTGTAGGTGCTGCAAACGGTGGTTACCTTGGCAACGTCACAACAAGAGACGATAAATACAGCAATCTGCTCCGCTGCTTCTTGTTAAAAACATTATTTTAACAGTAAAAACAATATTAGTAACTGATCTTTTATTATTTCCTTTGTGAGTGACCATGGTATAAGCGGGATAATGCCCTCCGAGGTTTCCATTATCAGAAATTAATGGATGACGCAAAGATGTGAACCGTCCAACACGAAGGATTTTCCACAGGAGTTTGAGCAATGTTTTTACCATAAAGTAATAAAGATCTTAGCAACTTTATGTATCAAATTTGATACATTTCACTTTATAAGGATTGGTGGATGCAGTTTTATATAGAAGGAGATGTTAAAAAAAAAAAAAAACCAGGAGCAGCATGATACAATGGGAAATTATTAAACAAGTAAGTTTAAACCAGCAGAATAGCTAAAATTTTTACACCAAGCTTCCCCGTTTCACAATTGTCATACAGAATATTCATACAGTATTTTCCTTACCATCATAATTTCTTAGCAAGGTATATAGATGTTTCTTTTTTTTTGTTTTTTTTTTGTTTTTTTTACCATTTCAAGCACTTTTTGTGCACCACATATATAAATTTGGATATTTTGCCATATTACTTTAAGCTCTTAGTATAATGCCAAATACAGTATGTAGGGTTGAAAATGCTTAAAATCTAAGGAAAACACATTTTAACAACATGTAATGAGACTTGGAGATCTATATTTTTTTTTCATACCACCAGGTTGTATCAGCTCGGCTGAAAGTAAAATAGATATATAAAATAGATATAAGTATTAATAAACTATCAACATGTTTATACATCAGGATAATTAGTACATATTCTAAGTTTTTATCAGAAGCACATATAATTTTTTAAATTATCACTGTTAAAATTTGCACTTATCACAAAACGCCCTATAAAATCCATTTTCATCAAGAAGTAATGAGAAAAGAACAAACAACTACATAAAAATCACTTTTCTTCATGTCTAAATGAAATGATCAACATTCTAGTTTATGATCCGTCTTTTCTTATATGCAGTCGTTTATCTATGACCCAACAGAAAAACAATTTATTGGTTAGAACATTTTATCTTATCTGGGAACTGATTCAAACAGACTGGCTGTAGGCATCACACGCTTCTGACTGCTGATGGAAAATCAAATCCACCTCCCAGAAAAGATTCAGAGAAGCAGAATGTCAAATTTAATAACAGACATAGTGATGTTTTAAGTATCCAATTAGAAAATGTCAACCATAAAAAGGCACAATTTTACTCAAAAAATATTTATAATACTTCCCTGCTACGCTCAAGCGGCAGCAAACTCTTACTTGGTATTCTGTTTAACAGCCAGAAAGGGAAATGTGAAGGTAATCACTATATATTTCCTAAATATAACCAAATAGCTTTAGTTTATATGTGAAGCTAAAGAAAAATATATCATGAAAATAATGTTTGAAGAAAATTCTGACAAATCTCTTTTTTTAAACCAGAAGTAACACAGGTCTGTGTTTGTTTGTCCATGTAAAATATCCATCCATCCATCCATCCATCCATCCATCCATCATCTGCCGCTTATACATGGTCGGATTGTGGGGGCAGCAGCCAAAGCAGGGAAGCCCAGACTTCCCCCTCCATAGCCACATTTAGTGTAGAAAGGGTAGCAAACATCAGGTTTCTGGGAGTCAACATTGAGGAAGGCCTAACCTGAAGCACAAACACCTCTGAATAGCTTAAAAAAAGTCCAGCAGAGGTTCTACTTCTCAGGGTGAAGAGGAAGAACAACATCCATCCTAGAATCTTATAGTCATTCTACCGGTGCTGAGAGCATCATGAGATGCATACATTGGCGTATGGTTCACCAGCAGCAAAGCGGCTCAGAGGAAAACTCTTCAGAGAGTCATAAACTCGGCCCAGAAGATCGTTGGCTGCCCTCTCAACACTTGAACAACTTCATAGTTCCCACTGTCTCAAGAAGAGTCAACATGTCATCAGGGACACATCACACCACGGACAGTCTCTGGTTTAACTTTTACCATCAGGACTGTGATGCAGAACAATCATGGACAAGCAAGATGAAAAACAGCTTTTTTTCCCCACAATCATAACAGTCCTGAAAAATGATAATCATCCCCACTGGAGGCTGCTTGTTTTAAATTATTTTATTTATCTGGTAAAGTTTTTATTTTTTATCAGTATAGTTTTTACCTTTTATACTTTTATTACTCTTGTTTTTATATGGTTTGACAACACACCTTGACTTAATCCCTAATTTAATTTAGATTTACATGACAAATGTTACAATGACAATAAAGGCCTATTCTATTCTATTCTATTCTATTCTATTCTATTCTTATCAGCGGAGATCCTGAGGCGTTCCCAGGTCAGCAGAGAGACATAATCCTTCAAGCATGTCCTAGGTCTTCTGTAGGGTCTCCTCTCACAGGGACATGCCTGGAACACCTCACCAGGGAAGCGTCCAGGAGGCATCCTAACCAGATGCCCCAGCCACCTCATCTGCCTCCTTATAAAATATTTGTGAAACTCATTTACATGTATAACACTCCAGCATCCTTGCTTTTTTTTTTTTCTCGCCAGTGCTTTTCAACCCCTACATGCATCTTTCCACTGTCAAGTTTCCCTTTTTTAATGCTTTTTATAATATTTGTCAAGGGATTAATTAAATCAACTCTTGCAGCCAGATTAAATGGCGGAAGTCACCTTTTGCCATTTGTGTTGGCCGATGCTTCAGAGGATATCAGTCCTGAGGCTGCTCAGTCAAAGTGTAGAAAACAAAAGGTTTGCCTGCTAGGCAGATTAAATATATAGTAGTCAAAGTAGTTGCTGTCTCTCCCAACTGGAACACCAGCACAGCTGTGAAGCAACCCACTGGGAATGCTTAGCAGGCTCCCAACTGGCCAACCCCAGCTACCCACAAACAGCACCGCCGTCTGTGCTGATGAATATAAAATGGCATTTTAATTTAGCTTGTGAGAGGCGACTTTGCATACAGATGAATGCTTGTTTGTAAAACAAAGGTGAAAAAAAGTGGGAAGTGGTGTGGATAATTCATCTTCTTGACGTGTACGCCAAGAGTAACAAACGGTGAAAAGACAAGCAGTTGCCTTAAAAAGAAAAAGAAAAAAAACTTTACTGCACTAGCTTGAAGTAAACAATGCTATGCTTTAAGAGGGAAAAACCCCAAACAAATGGTTTTATATGGGAAACAAATGAGATGATCACACCTTGCTCTTCCATGTTTCCATTTGTGCCAGAGAGTCAGTCTTTACGTCTCAGCTTTAGATTAATGACCTGCAGACGGGGATTTCTCAGCGTGTCTGTGCTGGAGTGTACTTCTAAATACTGACACTGTGTAAGTGTTTGACAGAGTGTGAAAACGGAAAGTATCATAAAGTTAGTGTAGTGTAGCTGTAGATGAGGTTTGTCAAGTGTGATGACAAAAGCGTATATCCTCCAAGTTTCAACTGTATGTCTCTGTCAGCCATCTTTGCTTGCTTTAACCCTCGGGAAGTCTCTTTTTGATCTGGATGTTTGGTGTTGGACTGGCGATCTGTCCAGATATGTTCTCATTCTTTGTGCTTTTACCTTCATATTATAGTGAATACTACTTAACATATTACCTCCTCCTCATCCTCCTTTGGGCTTAGTCCCTTTCTAAAGTGGTAATCACTGCAAATCACCTGCTCCCATACCGATCTGTTAAGGAAGCCATATTTGCACGTCTATATTGGCACCCCCTGCATTTATCCGGGCTCAATACCAGCCCCCATGGAATACTTAAGTGGATGACCTTCAGGCCACTGGACAACCAGTTCTACCTCCTGAAATACTGTCACCACCCCCCCCTATATAACATACTGCAACTTAAGGAAACATCAATTTAACAGCAAACTCTTGCTGACAGCCATTGGTGTCTCTGTGTTCCTGTTTTCCTGCTGAGATCTTAGTCACCTCTGCTTCGGGCGCCAAACATCATTTAAAACCGAAATGCTGTCGACGAAAAGACTTTGTTCTTTTTTTCCTAGAAGACAACACCGTCTCTTTCCTCACCCTGCGACAGAGTTCCAAGAACATTTAATAGAAAGTATAGAAAGCATAGCATGCAAAGCAGACAGTTAACAAAAACCAGTCACAAAAATTCAACCACTCCACTCATAAAGCGTGAACCCAACTAATAATTAGTCCTCACATAAGCATGTTCATTTGTTTTTATGTGCATTATTGCAGTGTCATATCTTTCAGACTTGAAAAAAGGGAACAGATGGTCTCTCAATTCGAAGTGTGCGAAGTGTGTGTTGTGTAAAGAGAAGGCGTGAGTGACAGGATGATAAAATGATTTAATTTATGCTAAATTAATCAGAAGTTAATTTTTCTACATCAACACACACACAGGCAAGCAGGTTAGTTAATCACTAATCTAAACACTAATATGCCTGTGTTGGTGTGAGTATGAAATGTGTTTTCTGTGTGTGTAAACTCACACAGACAAGTTTTATTGGTGTGAAAAGTAAACAGCTGGTCCTCTAACACCACATTATGCTGTGCGTGTTCAGTGATTGAATGTCTTGTCTAATTTAGCGTAGTTGATCTACTGGATTACTGCGGAGCCGTGCCACACAAACACAGATACACAGACACCTACATGCAGGTACTTTCTAAGCCAGAACCTACTGGAAAATCATTCACTCTCTGAAATGTTAAACTGGACCCCCATTATTCATCACAAATGTCTTTCTACCATTTCCCAGTTCAATGAGCTGATCATCACCTGGGTTTTTTTTTGTTTTTAAGACTGGATTGAGTTATTCACATTCATCTAGAGATGTTTTTAGGTGATTTCATACTGACTTTTATTTGTTCAAAATCAGGGACACTGTAAAAACATACAATATAGAAGAAAATGATTAAACCTCTGTAAAAGTGCTTTTTAGAGCCTACATGATTTTAACCATTATCACTGGTGTGGGTTTTATTTTGGTTTCACATTGCTTTTCTCTTTTATCTGCTTTTAGTCTTATATGTGTCTTAATTGCATGATTACGAAAACCTGGTCATGATTATGGACAGCTGATTCCAGTTGAATTACCACACCACCCTGTTTTTGGACTGGATAAATACTAATGAGGAGTTCGTCTGCCGCAAGCAGAAAGAAAAAGTAAGGAGACCAAGCTGCAGTGCTGGTGGGATCTGGTGTTTTGGAAGGGACGATTGTGTTGCAGAAGACCTGAGATGGTGGAGAGCTGACCCCGTCCAGGAGGAGACAATAAATCGACTGCTGACATCTTCGTAAAGGAATGTTGGGAAGCTTGTGTGCGCCACAGAGGTATATCAATTGAGATGCAGCCCCAGACCCTGCCCTTCTTCTGGATCAGGATTACCTTCCCGTATCAGTTCCATCAGCAACAGTTTATAAGAACCAGAGCTGTTTATCAACCAGGTCACTAAAATTCAAGTCACTGAGGAAATCTGTTTTTTTAAAGGACAAAGACAAAGGAGAGAAAAGAGACAAAAGAAAGGGTTCCAAAATGTGACTCAGGTCTTTTCCAAGAAAGGTGTGTTGCCTCTTTAGTTTGAGTGGTTGAAATGAACCTGTTGCTTAGTGAAATAAACTAGCTGTCCTCAGGGCCTTACCAACCTTCACCCTGTTTTTCATCTAAACTCAGACATCACATGTTGACATGGACATCGGTGGCAGAGGTTCTGTTTTTCCCAGTCTTCATCTGTCTGCTTGTCTGTTAGCATTTTATTTGTACGCAAAAACTAGCGGACGTGTTTTTATAATTCCTTTTCTGAGAATGGGTCACAGTCTAACTGCAATTACATTAAATTTTTGGAGTGATCAGGATAACCATCTGGATCCAGGTATTTATGAAAGGATTCTTTATCACTGTGACATAGGGCCATTTTCAGTTTACATGCATATAACTTCAGTGTGCTCTGCAAAAAAAAAAAAAAAATACAGGAGAGGTTCCCAACAGGTGTTTACAAAATAAAATAGATCTGGATGCTGTCAAAATTCTATCTAGAACAGGAAAAAACAAAGGATCTTTGGAATTTCCCTCAATGCAAAGGAAAAAATTAAGATTTAAACATGCAACAAACACCACAATATAAAGAAGGCCCCGTGGATTCATTATCAATGAATCTATATCTAAATGTGGAACTAGAACACAGGCTGAAATAAGCTTATGGGTGGAAATGAGCAGCTTGGCAGTGCACCCTCAGGGTTTTTTTTCTAGTATAATTATATGTACCAGTATGCTTTTGGGGCATCTTGACCAGGTTATGTTTGCACATGAGAACGTTTTTTCTGACATATATCAAGACAGATATCAGTCAGCTGTGTGCACATTTCAATAAAACAACAATCGTTCCTCTGCAACACAGTGCTCCATCTTTATACACAGTTTTGATAATCCAGTGAATGTAGGATGATTTTTTATATGTGCAAATGCAGTTCTCTCAGTGGAGTGAGTGTGATGCTTGAAGGAGAGCAGGAACCCTTGGTTAGGAATCACTAGTTTAGAGGATACTATAAATAAATGACAGATTCTGACATCTTGATGTGAGAACCTTTACATTTAACCACAAAGTATTCTTTTCTTTTCTTTCATTTTCACTCCCCCCCCCCCCCCCCCCCCACACACACACACACACACACACACACACACACAAAACCTCCAGCTGTCTCGCTGTGCCTCGGTCACTTGTTGTAGACCCATTAGGGATTTTTTGCAGTCACACCTTTCACTCAAACCAGACCTGAGTCACTGGTCTGAAATGACCAGTGGGCAGCACAACTTGAATGAACCGAGCTGAAACGTCAGTGTCACAACTCAGTGTTCACTTGTCAAAGCAGGAGAAAGAAAGTTCAAGTATGGAAGCCAAGAGAGACACAGCGAGGAAAAAAAACCCATAATGAAATCCAGCTGGAAAAGTCGAGAAGCAGGAACTTCTTCTGACTTGCTTCTTGCTGCATTGTCGTGACTGACAGGGATCTAATAAAGCACATCCGATATTTTCAGTCAGGGTCTGACACGGCATTGCTATAAAAATCAGCCCAAACCAACAGTAAACCACATGGTACATTTAAAAGCAAAACTGTGGAACTGAGGATGTTTACTGGAGGCAAATTAGGACATGATGAGATGCATATAAAGCATGAAACGCAGCGGCGTCTCCTAATCAGCAGCTAGTAAATGGCTTTTTTGGGGGAAAAACTAAAAACACATTTCTCTACCTTTCATATTAAGAAGCCTTGCAGCTCAGCAAATAAACAAACAAACAAACAAAAAAAAAAAGTGCTTCACCATATTTCATGTTTGCTGAATGCTTAAAAGTACTGGTTCAGTATCTTTTCACTTATTTATGCATATGTAAACCAAAACGAAGAGATGAGCCTGAAAGTAGCACTATGCCTGCCTGACCAAGTGGTCAAACAGACTATTTGTAACTCAATCCTGGTAAATAATGGTGCTTTTTTTCTCCAGATTAAACTACTGTAGTAAAAACTACAGTCAATTTGTCCCGATGTTGGTGTAAAGCAAATAAATATCAGCTAAAAAGCCAGTGTCGAGGAGAATGATGTCTTTACGTCTGGCTTTGTGGGACGCAGAGTGATTTTAATGCATGGAAAGATGTTTCATTATTGGCCAAGCATCAGTAATAAAATGTTTTTGGTTTTGGCTTTTGTGTCCAGGAGGCAGCTGAGTCTCCATCTGGATCTGGGCAATCATCCTAGCAGTATCTGCTCCAGCAGTTAGCCAGACCATCACAGGCTTGGAGAAGATTGAAGGTATCCCCAGAAACGGGGATTACAGCCAGTTTGGGTCTGGTACACTGATTTGATCAGCTAAAGTAGAGAAGCACTAATTAAAATAGTTTATTAAAAGTGCAGCGTGACTGCCCCCCTCCTCCCACCGTCTCCCACAAGAAGAGATGCACAGATTTTATAAACATGACCTTTTCAGGTGAACAACTTTCTGAAATGTCACATAAATATTACTTTCTCTCACCTCAGCTGGCTTCCCTATAAGTTACAGGATCGCAGTGCAACAGTGTGTTTGTGTGTGTGTGTGTGTTTGTGTGCGTCAGTAGCCGGCTGTGCTTTGACCTTTCTGCCTCAACCTGGCTACGAGTTGAAATGGAACAGGGAGGCTTTCAGAGCTGTCTGGCAGCAAGTCTGGCTCACAGATTCACACCACTCTCTGCTGTATGACTTTGCTTGTGTGAAAGGTTAACTCTTAATCATGATGTTGCTTTGGCCACTGGACAAAGACACACAGTGTGTATTAATAGTGCCACCCCCCCCCCTCCGTCTGTCTTTGCTGACCCTCCCACTGATGCAGTTTCACTTGTTAGATTCCTATTTCCATCATTCATTTATGCATGTTTTGAGCTTTAATAAAAGGAAAAGAAAAAGCTGATGGAAACGGCTACATTTTAAATGACATTTGAAAAAAAACTATTCTTACCCAGCGATTATTTTACTTACTTGCCTAATCACACGAAAGATCAGATGTGTGTCTGACCGGCATAAAAGTAAAACCTACCCTTATTCACACAAAACAATAATTACAATGTGCAAAACATTTTGTTTTAGTTTATTCAGTGTTTAGACTGATCAAGGAAAGCAACTTGTGTCTTAATGCTGGTTCACTTGATGAGGATTGTTTCCTGATGATGAGTTGGAGTACAGCTCATGTGGTTTTGGGCCTGAAACATTTGATGTAACGTGACTTCCAGTGTTTTCAGAACAATTATATGTCTGTGAAGGATTTTATTTTCGTCCAAGTACTGATAAAAATAAAAAGTTTGTTAGAAGATTCAGGCCATCATCATAGATGTTAGAAATGTTGGTTGCATGGACGGATGCCTTGGGTGGATGGATTGGGATCTAAAGGGATTCATGTTTATCATGCACCTCAAACAGCAGTACTTAAAACGTGGATGGAGAGTAAAAGACAGATAACAAAAAAACAGAGAAATCCACAGTAATTTTAACCATGTGTAAGTACAGATGGTCTGTGGAGAGATAGATAGCACTGCAGGAGTGTTTTGCTAAGTTTATACTGATGTTTGGATCCTTTTTTTTCCCCTGCTGTGAAACTGGGTCACCTCTGAAATGTGCTTAAACTTCTGCAAAATCATCCAACGAGGAAGCAAATGACAAACTTCTTCAAGCTAATTTTACATCCTGCATGAGTGTTTAGTGGGGTGTAGCTCTTAAAACAAACCTGTCCACCTATGGCAGATTAATATTTAATAGATGGCGATTTGTTTACTTTGGCCTCTTAATGAGAAAATGAATTTGCATAATGCAGAAAAGGATGAAAGCTGATTGGGGAGATCAGAGGCTGGCGTTGCTTTGATTGCAGGGTAATATCTTTCTGAGGCCGTGTAATCAGCAGCGCTTCCTGAGAAACAGATTCTGTGATTACACAGAGGGTTACTGCAGTTACCAAACACATGGATGCTGCCAGCCTTGCTTTTCACAATGCAGTCTCAACAGGGACAAAAGACTTTTCTTTTTTTAAATTTTTTTAAACTGATGGAAGAAACACAAAAAGCCCATAAAGCTGCCAGGTTTGTTGACGCAGCTCATAAATTCACTGAATTTTATGTTCAAGGTGAGTCACAGAAGTCTTCAAAGAAAAATAATATAATCCCAGTTGTGTACTGGGATCTGGTCAGTTTCAGTATAAAAAAACCCCAGATTGCCTCCATTATTCGACTTAAAACCATACAACCAAGTCAAAGTTCAAACCTGCAAATCATATATTAAACCAAACACACCAAAGATACAGAAATATTGAGATATAGAAGTTTATACTTCACTATCCCCTTCCACATTACAGATTGTCTAGTTCAGACTCAACAATATCTAAATATAGCTTTGACAGCACCTCTACTGTGTCTTGAAGGCTTCATCCCATCCAGACCACCCTGTCAGGGAAGTCTCTCCCCTCTCTTGCATTGTATGACAACTTCCATAGTGTTGACACGGCCAAAACAATGTTTACTGTACCAGGATGGATGGACTGAAGGACAGACAAATCATTCCCTGCTTTTTTCGGGGTCTACAGCTAAGTTAGGGTTGCTGTTCTCTAGTTAGAATTGTTGTCTTTTCCAAATGCCCTGTTTCCCCTCACATGCAGTCAGGTGAAAAGCTACAACCTCTCTGAACTCCAAACTTTAAGAATTCAGGACAAATGTCTGGTCCTTAGTGGGTGTTAAAATCAGATTGAATACAACCTCAGAACAAAGCAGGACATTTTACATCATTGCTTTTTTTAATTTAACATCAACACTAATTGGGTGACAGATTGTCAAAGTACTGATAGATGACACCACATTTCATGTTTAATTTCTCCTTTCAGTTTATTTGGCTTAAAGAAAAAATGAGTCAACTAGTTGAAAAAAAAGTGTTTGATTTATGCACTTATTTGGGGAAAATAATAGAACATCTAACTAGTGACTGTGTTTGTTTTACTGCATTTTAACAGCAAGCCACCGTTTTATTAATATAAATTAAAATAAAAGACCTTCAAAAATGGGAAAGAATATTCAGTTAAATCTTTTTACAGTTCTTGTAACTCTCTCTCTCTCATATATATATACATATATATATATATATACATATATACATATATATATATATATACATATATATATATACATACATATATATATATATACATATATATATATATACATATATATATATATACATACATATATACATATATATACATATATACATATATATACATATATACATACATATATATATACATACATATATATATATATATATATATATATATATATATATATATATATATATATATATATATATATATATATATATGTATGTACATACATGGGAGTCATACTTCCTTCTCAAACTTCAGCATATCTGACGTTCTGTGCTCTGGTGTGTTGGAGCAGGGATACATGGACACAGAACGTCATCATCATCTAGATGATGTCAAATTATTTTTCTACTCTCCAAATTCTACAATTAACATTGCTTAATATCCTAATGACACTTTTCTCCAGATTTAAAGGAGCAAATGTGCAAAGACTCAAAGGAAATCCACCCCCGGCAGAAATTTCATCTTTTGATGTGTGAGTCATGCACTTTACTGTCTATGTTATGTTTACATTCACACAATGTCGGTGGGGTTTTCCAGTTCTGTTTGGGTGGTTAAAGTTGGCACCATGAGTGCACCAGACAGTACAGGAAGCGACGCCCACCACTACCTCTAACACATGCCATTCATCATGTACATATGGATGGTGGCAATACACCCTAGTTGTGTCCAGCTAAACCAGAAGAAGAATTTGTAACATTTAAAATGATGCTGGATAAGAACTTTACTAATAAGTGGAATTTATTAACTTTTTATTCAGATAATTATTATAATTTGTTAAAATGTTCTCTTTATTTTACCTGGGGTTATGAAAATACAGAATTTTCTGTTTTTGCATAAACAAACAAATCTATGTACTGTGGAAGTACTTAATCTGTTTTTAGATTTATTAAAGTGTCTAAACAGGACATTTCGTTGCACTTTTCTTGCTGTACTGAACACAAAGACACCTTCATAACGTGCACATGTTGATCAGTCACCCCTTTAAATGAAGCTTTTGTTTTGTTTACATTATTGTAACAGCAACACACTGTGTTCTTATCACAGACCTGTGCTGAGTTTAGGATGTGCACACAACGTGAGATTCAGCATCCTGTCGAGGAACGGTGACACGTTGAGTCCTGATCCACCAGCCTACTGACTGGCTGCTTACTAATATTTCCTTTTGACACCAAGATGCTCTAAAACACAAATATCAGCCACCATTATAAAAAAAACCTGAAAGATACTGCTTGTTAAACTGGTATTTCACTCTAAAAATGAAGAGTTGTAATGAACTTAAGTTGCATCTTTCGGAATGCCATGGCAACCAAGTTTCAGATGGTAAAAAGTTGACTTCCTCTCTGTGAACACACAGTGACACCAGGCTCAACTGTGCCTCACTGTAGATTTGTCAGGTTCAAAGCATAAATATTCATTCCAAGGATAAGTGTGGATCTGTCCACTACAAGCCTGATGTTCTCTTCTGAAACATCCATCTGGCAGCTGATGCATTCCCCAGATTCATTCCTGTTTTATGATTCAAGCAGCCTCCACTCTCTTCGATTTCTCTTCAAGGCGTCCCTGCTGCCCCAGCTGATGCAAAGGCCCACATACAACAGTGATCTATTGTACTGACTGAATACCACGCTGACTGCTCCTACTTGAAAAAGTACATTTTGTGAGAAGAACTCTCCAAGTATTTTAGCTGAATCAGTGCCTGACATCCACAGAAAGCAGAAGAAATTGAAAATGACAACTAGAATCATATAATACACGAGAGGTGGTGCAACGCAAGCTAGAACAAACTAAACTATGAAAAGACAGGAACCCTTGGAAGATTTCCCCCTGACATCTCCTGATGTTTGAGCTGACTCACCGAGGTGACTCACTGTGCATCAAGTCGTGCAGTGAAAACTAAGACAAACTTTGCATCAGATCTACATCCATTGTTCTGATGGGATTATTGAAAAACATCATGCGGGGTAGCTGACTCAGTTTCTTCACAACTACAGCAACATGTTAGATGATGATGCACAATGTCACACATCAGCTGAAATAAAGTGTTCATTAACACAGGTGGTCAGAATGATTGTTTTCCCACCACACACTCTGCTGACTAAAACTCCACTTTATAAAAACTTTTATTAGATTAAACTCAAAGTTTCTTTATTTTTACTTCTTGCCTTTTTATTGTAATATTTAACAGCACTGGCAAATTGTACAAAAAATAAATAAATAAATAAAAAAAAGTTTTTCTGTTTTTTTTCTGCTTTTTTTTATTTTTTTATTTATTTTTTTTAATTTTATGTTCGTATTCTTTCACTAATAAGCTACACACCAACCTGGTCGACATTCATTACCAACATCATTAATGGTAATATCAGTTCAGTGCAAGGTTCAGATAGACCCTTATTATATTTCAGCAGCTGTTAATCAGTAATTAAATTCTCTGTTAAATTAGTTTTCACCAATGTCCAACAATGTCCAACATGTGGCTCCAGTGATCACCTTGCAGAAGATGTGTTGTCAGAGGTCATCATGCATTCCGCTTAATATGATCCTGATGCTCAAAAAAAAAAAATCTTTTTCATTTCTTTCTTTGCTCATTCTCCAAGTTTCCACCAAGCTGATGGAGTTAAGTTTAATAGTTTCTGTGTGACGTCACTAAAACAATCACACAACGGGAAAGGAGTTACAGAACGAAATGTGAACACCATGGATGTAACTTTACTCTGAAACAGGTGATATTTATTAATTTCAAACTGGTTAAAATTGGAAGTGCTGGTTTAAAGCAAAGGAAGAGGAAAAAACAGGATTGGAAAAATGATGGCCATCACTTTCTCTGAAGGTTAGCGACAAGCTAGCTTTGTAATGATAACTTTCCTCAGATGAAATTGTGACTGTTTTTAACAGAGTGAGCTTTCCAAATCCATCAATCATATAGCATGTCTTTTATACGTGGTGTTGACATGAGGGCTCAGATATGTTTATTTTCTGTTTCCTTAGAGGAAAAAGTATTTAATATTAACAAATGCTAAATTTGCAATGTCTATGCCTGGACTATACTCCTTCTGTTTGGTCTTAGCAATGACTTTTGGGGTTAAAGTAGACATTTGAAGGAAAAAAAGGCGACTCTAAAAGGCTACAGCTAATACATTAATACAGACAATAGAACAGAAAATAATTTATGTCAATTTACACTCATCCAAATGCAAGATAAGCTACAACATGATGTCAAATGAACAATCTGACATCCCAGAGGCAGAAGTCACTCGTTAATATCAGTCAGCACATCTTCAACGGCTATAAAATATGACATCATCATCATCATCATCATCTGGGTACGAATGGGAGCCTCTGCTAGCATGGGTTAAGTCTCCTCTCTTTTAAATAGATTCCTACCGCACACAGCATCCAGACTATTATTCTGCTTGCTTAAATGCTGGACAAGACAAAAAAAAAAAAAAAAAAAAAAAAGATTCCTACCGGCCATCTATCCAACATGGGTCTGATTGAGCGATTAACTTTGCAAGTGAGCGTTGTTAAAGTTCTCATACTTCACCAATATGGTTGCTGCTTATCTGTAATGTATATTTAAATTTGCACCTAAGAAACAGCAACCACATTGTGCAGAAATCCTCTCTGCAAAATAAAATGCGGTTAGATCCCTTTAACGGAAGGCAGAAAAGTTTCATTTGAAGAAATATAATGAATTTTAAGATAGTCATTGACATGTGCTTTGAGGTGTCAAAAGAAACAGCCTTGTTGTATTCAAACTGTGCAAACAGTTATCCCATAAAATTTATACAAATTTATGAATCCAGTTCAACCATGCATGTTTTATGCATCGCATAACATTAAACTATTTATGAGAACATCGTCGTCTTCCTATTTTACAAAAAAAAAAAACAAAAAACACCAACAACATTGCTGAGACAAAATATGGTACAAAATGGCACAAAGATATGTACGAAACCATTTTGAAAATGACCAGAAATGAGCACAAAATGACTAAAATGAGACCAAAAAAACAGCTGATTTGAAGAGATACCAAAAATGCTAAATAATTTCAGACACAAAAACACAAAGTCGCAACCAAAAACAAGCATAACGATGGATAACCTGAGTTTAAAGACACCCAGATGAGTAAAAAAAAAAAGTTCCTTAAAGACACTCCAAATGACTTCATATTCACTTCAAAGAGACAGCAGCCATTTTTAAAAAGCCTTGACAGCATCAAACAAATGTTAAATAACCACAAACACACACAGTAACGAGAAAAATACAGAAAACAACAATAACACCAGAAAAACACAAAGTAATAATTCAACCAAAACAATGTTTTGAGGCTCTTTTTCAAGCTTCCTGCAGGACTGTAGCACATGTACCTTTAGCACATAAGCTTGTGTCTACGTAGCAGTATGCTTTCACATCAGCGCCGCGACGTGAGGCAGAGATGACTCACTGCTTGTGTTAGCAGCTCACATTTAGTAATGAAACTGATGTGAGTTTCAGCTTCAACATCTTAACACACCCCACAGTGTCAAGAAGAAAACACTTTGTCAAAACCACTTAGCTCCACGGGATCCTTACCGAATCAGTGCCACACACTGAGCCAACATGTGTATGATGTGGAACATGTTGTATGCGTCTCTGTGTGTGTGTGTGTGTGGGCGGGGGTACACCCGTTGTGTTAGTGATTGATTTCAGCTGCTTGACGTTTTGCACTTAAGTAAACAAATGTGTCATCAGACCATATTACCCACACAAACACGCAGACACAAGCAGAGCTGGAGATGCCACTCTCCATCCGCTCACTGTGCACCTCTGACATCAGAAACTCATTTCTTCGTGTCACATCAACCTACCGCCAAGAAACATAAAGGATTAAAGCTGTGAGGAGTGTTAAAGCAATTATTAACCAGTATTCTGTTTCTAACATTTAGCTTTCACACAATTTCGGGGACTCATTTCAAAATACTGCTGCAAAGGTTATTTTCCTCTAAATCAGCTAAATAGTAGCAGAACATATTTTTTTGTGATTATAAAGTAAGGTAATAACAATGTTATGCATGGTGCCAGTTTTGTGAAAGCAGGACTTTTAGAGAACATCTGCACCTCACAACACAGATTTACATTTCACATCTTTCCCGCATTAGGATGCAAATGATCTGTATCTGTTCAAAAGCAGTTGTCTTCCAGTAAGTTTATTTATAATTAGTCTGTCCACAAAGTAAAACACACATTTTATATTATTCACAAATTGTACAAATATTCTGCCATGTTATGGAAATATTTGCGATGCTGATTGGTTTCATGCAGAAGCCCAGGAGAAAAACAAACATTTATTTATGTTTTCTTTCCAAGGTCTTTAGGATTTTGTTGTGCCCACAACAAAAGTGCTTCTTAATTTTTTTTCACAGGTTCTTTTTAAATGCAAACAAATTTTCCTCATGTTTATCTGTTCCTGGTACTTGTAATTCCTGTCGGACTCATTATGAGCCTTTCTTCTGTCATCTGGATGCACATTTTTCTTATATTTGGTGTCAGAATTACTGAGTTAATCTGCACTGACTTGTGTATAAAGCATTGTTTCCAGCTTAGTTCTAAATATTAATGCTGAACATCTATAGACAGTTTTTAAATTAGTTCATTTTATATCTTCTACATATCAAACAAACCTTTCACTTGAACACATAATTGCACATTAAAGTTTGAGTGTGTATGCAGAAAGGTCAAATTAAATGAATGCATTCAAATCAACATATAGATCACAAGGGTGAACACATAGTTGTGATGCATTTGTACAGAGAGGCAGTAATGCTCTATGCTGTCATGGAGTGGTGGAGGTGTGGACCCAAATGCAGGGACGGGAGGCAGGATGCAGAACCAAGACGTTTTAATCCCCAAAAAAAACTTGGCACAAGAACACGGGAAGCAAACAACTAGATGGACCTGCAAACTCAAGACAGAAATTGAGGCGTATAAATACACAGAACACAACAAGACAGGTGAAACAAATGAACTAAATAAACCCAGCTGAACTAATGAACACAGACAAAGGCAAAACAGGAACAAACTACAAAATAAAGCAAGAAAGCAGGAACTAAAGAGACATCACAAAACACACACCATGACACTACGCTGTGCTTAAGGCCCAGTTGTGCTTGATGCCGAAGACGGATAAGCAGTCAGATACGCAGATGGACGGACAGTTCAGTCCATCTTCTGCACCGGTTAAGTGTTTAATGTGGTCTGAGTGACTTGATGCGGAAAACACGCGACCAGCAAAAGGAACAAATCAGAGAAGAAGAGGAACTGGAGGAAGACAATGCAGAAACCGCCAAATTAAAATCACCCAAAAAAGACGCAAATTGAGAAAAAAAAAGTCTTGGCTTTACTTTTTTGGTGTGTTTGTGCAGTTGAAAATAACTTTATGACTGTACATTACAGCTACCAACCCCGATTAAAACGCAAAAGTAAACTCTGATTTTATCACCGTGGACGAACCACTAGTGGAAGAACTGACTGAACAACTATGAGTAAAAGACGCATAGAAGTATCAGGACAATGATCTATGACTGTTTGAAACGGCCAACCCCATTTAAGAGAACATTTACTTCATGTTAAAGAGTTATTTATATAAACAAGTTGAATAGTTTAGTTAAAAGTAGAGTTAGACCTTAATGTGTTCATTACCATTAATTATTTACAGTAAAATTAAAGCGTTCAACAAAAATAACGCACTTAATTGTGAAACCTTTGTCAGAGCACAACTTCCATGTACGCAGATTACACTGATGCACATGATACCTACTTTTCTTGGCGACATTAGAACTTTATCGTTAGCTTCGCTAACAGGAGATGTTAAGATGGGGTGCAGCTCAAAAGACCACTCCAAGCAAGGGATGTAACATTTAACCTCCTTCACTGAGAATGACACATTTTCAGTCTACAGAACAATCGTGGACTTTTAAACACCATTGCGCCAGTGCAGACAGACGTTATGTCCACACCAGAGCCTGTGAGTGATCATACCAAAAAAAAAAAAATCCCTCTCCCCGGAACCCACCACCCATTACAACGTTCCGCTTACCAGGAAAAGGTATAAGAATAAACCAGCGGTTCTCTTGAACTATGTGAGTACAATTTCCCAACCAACTAACCGATCAGCATGAAACATAAACATTCAGTTACTAACTCTACAATATTTAGCAATTTTCATACCTTTCAGTGAGTCTGTATAAAGACAAAGCGAGCATCAACAGGTCCAGCGTCTTTGTCTGGTGGTTTTAGACTTAGACTTAGACTTAGACTTAGACAGACTTTATTCATCCACAAGGGAAATTCTGTTGTCACAGTAGCTCAGAACAGCAACAGAGGAAGAAATAGAAACAGCAATAGTAGGTAAGAGAAAAAAAAAAGTAAATAATAATAATAAAATAGAATAGGTACTATCCATAAAGCAATCTGGAATATGTACACTTTTACAAAGATAAATAAAAATATCAAGTAAAATTGGCAATATAGAATATGGAAATTTAGAAATTTACAATATATACAACATGTGACTAAAATGCAGTGCCAGTTTACACAGAGGCTTTGAAATGAATGTTAGTTATCTGTCACAAAGTGGGGAGTTATTGTACATCTGTATAGAGAATGGTAAGAATGTGTTCTTGTAGCGCTCACTGTGACAGCGCAGCTGTAAAAGTCTATTGGAGAAGGAGCTCCTTTGCCCCTCTACAGTCCGGTGGAGTGGATGAGCAGGATTGTCCATAATAGAGAGCAGTTTGTCCAGAGTCCCCCTGTCCCTCACTGTCACAAATGTCTCCAGTTGACAGCCAACCACCTGTCCAGCTTTGCGGATCAGTTTGTCAATCCGAAAGATGTCCCTTTTGGATGTACTGCTGCCCCAGCAAGCCACAGCGAAGTACAGGGCGCTGGAGACCACAGACTGGTAAAAGATCTCCAGCAGTTTACTGCACACATTGAAAGACCTGAGCTTCCTCAGGAAGTACAGTCTGCTCATGCCCTTCTTGTAAACAGCATTACAGTTGTCCCTCCAGTCCAGTCTGCTGTTCACATGGACTCCGAGATATTTGTAGCAGTCCACTATCTCCACCTCTGAGCCCTGGATGGTGATGGGCTCCACTGGTGTCCTCTTTCTCCTGAAGTCGATGACCAGCTCCTTTGTCTTGTCCACATTCAGGAGCAGATGGTTAGCCTGGGACCACTTCACAAAGTCTGCAATCAGTGTCCTGTACTCCATCTCCTGTCCATCCCTGATACACCCCACCACCGCAGAGTCATCAGAGAACTTCTGCAGGTGGCAGGACCCGGAGCTGTACTGGAAATCAGAGGTGTACAGAGTGAACAGGAAAGGAGACAGGACAGTGCCCTGCGGAGCTCCTACATTACTGACCACAGTATCAGACAGGGTGTTCCCCAGCCGCACATACTGAGGCCTGCCAGACAGGTAGTCAGTAATCCAGGAGACAGTGGAGGAGCTGACACCCATCCCGAGCAGCTTGTCACTCATCAAAACAGGCTGAATAGTGTTAAAGGCACTCGAGAAATCAAAAAACATGATTCTCACCGAGCCTTTAACACTATCCAGGTGTGAGTGAGCACGCTGCAGAAGATAGATGACAGCATCATCCACACTAAGTTGAGCCTGATATGCAAACTGTAAAGGGTCCAGGGCAGATGACACGAGGGGTCTCAGCTGGGCCAGGACGAGTCTCTCAAACACCTTCATCACGTGAGATGTCAGTGCAACCGGTCTGGGGACCTTTGTTGAGTTACATTAAAAGAACATGTAGTTTTCTCTTCTCCGTTAGCAACACCTAGAGTTGGAGTTTACAATAATAATCTCTTTTTCTATTATTTGATTTAATAATTCCTAAAAACCCAGAAAAAAGTTGCTTAGTAGCACAAATTGTAGTGTGCGATTAAATGCGATTCATCGATATTAATCAATTACAATACCTTGATTAGGTTAATTTTTTTGTTTTAAATCGAGTCCCACCACCAGTTAAAGTTAACTAATACGCTTCCAATAACTTTGGGTTTGGAAACTGACAGTGATCCAAATGGACAAACAGCCCTGCTTGGTTTATATTTCAGTGCTTCAACAGGCCTGATTCAGCTGAAGGATCGTCTGCAGCTTCTGCAGAAAACTTCCTTTAAACAAAATGTTTTAAAGCAGAAAACATTCAATGCAGCAGGTCTTCAGTTCAAAGGCTGAGATCATGATGATCTACACATCTCAATGTTTACCTTTACTCCCATGCATTATCTACCAAAGCAGCCTCATTACCGTGGCAACAGGACACCAGGAGAAAACTTTTACTGTGTTACTCTCCTTTTAACCAACTTTTTAAAAAAATCAGTAGTGCACACACATATTTACACACACTCATCAGTTATTGTTCTGAGGCATCTTGTCTGACAGATTGCATGGCTCAAGAAAGCAGGGAAAACAAGAGGCATGTTCATCACAGTCATTGCATTAATACCCAGATGTCACACAAAGGCATTTTCCTTACATACAGTACATGGCACCATTCAGAAATAAAAACCAGACTCTCAAAAGGTGAAAGATGCTTAAAAGCTCTGATACAGCAAAGAATTAATCCACCAAACACACATACTTCCTTTTTGTGCAAAGTTTATATGTTGTATGAATGTGTTTTGGTTTACAGGTTTTAATAAATAAGATCATGAATATGAGAAAATCTTCCAAATTAACAGTATCTTTCTCTGACTTCATGTCTGCAGAGATCCAGGATGTTATAAACACCACATTCAATACGGCAAAAAAAAGAGTACAGTAACTGGATGTAAACGTGACAGATGATGCACTTCAAAAACAAGGAGAATAAGGAGAGAAGTTACTGTAACTGTATATTTATCAAAGAATAATCAAAGCTTTTTAAATTCTAGGCTTTTCGGTGGGTTTGTGTGACAACATGTCAACGCATTTTCATTGTGTATGCAATGTTCGAGTTATTTATTTTAATAACCTTATCTTTTATCTCTTTCATCTCCCATCATCCTCCTGGTGGCAGAAGCAATTGGCGTCAATTTAGTGTGCAATGCATCAGCCTGCTCACCCCGTCTTCAAAGATGGTGTCACAGCAGTCTGCATGAAGAAGTCTGAAGCCAGCGCTGGTTCGTGCCTGCTCAGAATTCTTGACAAGGCAAGCTTTATTAAAAACAGAGCCAAACATGTACTTTTGTCTGAAGTTTGCTTGCGTGTTCAGCAGTCAGCTGGGACTGAGCTGTCAGTTGTTCATTTCATCACTTCAAATGAAAGAAAATGTCTCTTTTTTTTTTTTTACTAAACTGTGGCTTAAGTTAGAAAACATGAAATGCAGAACTAATTACTGATGACTCACTGGGTAAACCAAAAATATCCAGTATTTTGATGGTACTGGATGAATAAAACAAAACAAAACAAAAGAAAACTTAAATATTTTAAACAACAGGATGTAAATTTATCTTTGTCAAAAGTGACTCAGAAGATGTGGTGTGTACCAGAAGAGGCTGAACTGGCTTCCTGTTGGAAACAATCACCTTCATCTCAACGTAACCAGGGCGATGGAGATAACAGGGGGCTTTAAGAAATGAGCTGCAAACCATTTTCATCCTGAAGGTGCATGAAAGGGACAAGAAATAACAGGGCCCCCATGCATCAACTATGCACATTTTAGCTTTTAAATTCATAATGTATTTTTGTTTTTCAAGTTTTTTTTAATGTCTTTTGGAGAGTAAAATCTCAGGCTGTGTGTAGAACGCCTACTTTAATTAACCAAAATGATCTCCAATTAATTTATCTGGATTCATTTTATTTTAATTGCATGACATTAGTTGCTACTTTTTTCCACATTTAAATTAATTTAGTGAACGACTGAATCAAATAATAGGTCTCAGACATTGCAGCTTCAGTAATGTCTGGAAAATGCATTTAATTCCATCGCCAATAAAAGCAGCAAAAAAAGTAATGGGAAATATCTTTGCAGATATACCATGCAGCTGCCACCTCTTCAGCTAGCTATCAAGAAACCTGTAAAGTTAAAGTTCATATTAAGTACTTTAACCCCGGCTTGTTAACCTTTTAAATGTTTTCATCCACACTCTTCATTATTAAGAATATCTGACTGTAAGTAATGGCTAGATCAGTCAGTGGCAACTGAACACCTCCGGCTCTGAATGCAGCTGGGAGCCAGACTGTTATGGTTGCTCGTCAGAGGTAAGCATGGACCCAAACGCAGGACTCATGAAAACAGGTTTGTTTCCTTTGCAAAAGGAAGAACCAAGGGTTGAGGCAAAAGGCCTCAGAAGTTTCTCAGAAAAAGCAAACAGGCAGAGCACCTCAGGAATCTGCAGCTGCGGGAAGAGTCCTGAGCTGAGAAGAAGAAGCTGAAGAACTTGCACCAGCAGAGAGCAAGTAGGAGGCTTAAAAGCAAGTGCTTAATGAGGAATTGCTCGCAGGCGATAACGACACAGCTCTGGAATCAGTCAGCGGCTACAGAGGCCCAGAGTGTGCCTGAAAGAAAACAACAAAATCAGAGAGAGCACGAAAGTCGCACCACAACACAAACCTGCTGCTGGTGAGGACGAGGCTCTGTGATCTGACCTGGGAGGGGCCTATCAGTACCTGCTGCAGAAGTAAACACATGCTATCGCCTCAATCTCCAAAAGTCTCCAATAACTCCAGAAAAAGTCGGTAGATATGTCGCTCTTCTGAAAAAAGCTGCTACAGAGATCTGAAAACTCACTAAATATAGGGACAAAGTCTATGTTTTTTGGCGAGCTCTGACATGTGCGCCATTGTAATCAGAATACCATGAACATGGGCAGTGAGAAATGTTTCCATTTTTGAGCTGCAAAATGAGTTAAATGAGTTAATTTTTTAATTGTTTAATTTATAAAAATAAATAAAAATGTCCCACTGTGAATAACAGGTTGAAGTCCCAGACATTATATAAAGTGGACTGAATTGGATCTTCTGAATGGAACATGAAAATATGCAGAAAGGCCTTCAAAACTAGAACAACCAAGGAAATGTGCCGGGAGGAAATTGTTTTGTCAAGTTGCAAAGGACTCTTTTCACAAAAAATTTAAATGTGTCCTCCTGAGTGATGGGTACATGCACAGCCCTTACTTATTTTCAGATTTTATCTAGCCCTCCTGAGCCCTCATGTCCCAGGGGACCTTCTTACTTTGCTACAACCACCATCACCAGTGAAGTGGATGCTGGCGACTGTACTGTTTCTGAGATGGAGGGGCAGGATAAAAGAAAAAAGGCACATAGCTTTAATCTAATTTAATTTTTTTTTTTTTAATTTACAACTTCAATTGTGTTTCATGTATGATGTCACATATGCCAGCATTTTAGCGAGACTAATTCTCAAAGCCCTTCCCTAGCTCCATCATTTCCAGGAAAACCTCTGCAGCTGCATGGTATCTTTACTATAAGTTACTATGAATTTATAAATGCCAGGCAGCAGAAAAACAATACGCTGTAAACTTAAACTTTGGATGCATTTTTAAGAAGTTACTTCAGCTTAAGTCTCCAAGTATGTCATTTCTGTTTAATTTGTGGCAAATGTCAAAAAATGTCATTCTGCAAGTCTAGACTTTATGAAGCCAGACAGCAGTTTCTGCATAAATCCAAATGCCAAAACATGGAAATCTTCTTTTTATGTGATCCATTTAAGCTCTAAAAACTATAACTCTGATGCTTCTCAACCTCCTTCACAGCTACTATCACCTCCTTTTGGATATCTTTCACCTCCAATCACTCATCTAGCTGAAGGAGGGAGCAGCAATTTTGTCAAAGTGTCCAAGTGTGGAATAGTTTAAATGCTTTTCTTTCATTTGTACTTTTGATATTAGTCTGAAGATCCAGCTTCTCTTTTGTACCTTCTTATAATCTCCATAGGGAAAAATCCTGCTAAATATCAATCAGTTTTTATTTAACCAATCAACAGATACTTTGCTTGAAGGATTGAAGTACCCATAATTACAAATAGCCTCATTTCAACATCTGATGTGGTGGAACAGATCTTCCTCACATAGTAATTAAATATTGGTGAGGCTTCAGCTTTAAAAACCAGAGATGCTACCACACTATACCAAAAGTGCTATTTTGGAGATCTCACCTGAATTGTCCATAATAAGACCTCTGTAATTTGCTTCTGCTTCAATTTACCAGATTTCACTTTTGCAGAGATGTTTTAATCTGATTTAAAACAGATTTAGAGCTTCAGCTGCATCATTTGAAAGAGATTTTTAAATTCATCTTAACATTGTTGTTTAGGTGACGCTAAAACTTTTCATTTGTGCTGTGACATGTGTTACCTGTATTGACAAATGTCCCTTTTAGTACGATTTACTATGATATGTGTGTTAAGTCGCTCTTATGGTTGCAGAGATGCGCATTTTATTTTTAAAAAATGCAATATTCAAGCAGAGTCCTAAAAAATAAATGAGCTCAAAGGTTGACGGTTACAAGTCAGTATAAATGTAAAACCTAATGTAAAAATGTAACCACTTGTCTGAAACAGCGTTGTCACAAATAAAAAAACAAACGCATGGTGTTCTTGAAGCAGATCATGTTGGTTGAAACTTTCATTCATGTAAAAAAAACTGGTGCAGGAGTTGAATTTAAACTGAACTCAGCTCTCAAGGCCACATTTACATCAGGTGGCACAGACCCACTGTTACAGACACACTCTCCCATCTTTCACTGCCTTCTCCAGACCTCGCCCCTCCCTCCACTCACAGATGGCGAGTTGGATGGGCGGGCTGCTTGGCTGTCTGAGAGACCCCCCCCCCCCACCCCCCCTCCCATATTGTGTGTTGTCTACTGTCTGAATTTGTGCTTATGTTTAGAGGTGTGTTTTTTGTTGCATCTTTAAGTGTAGAGATACTTCTTTTATTTTTTTCAACACACACCCATCCTTCCTCATGTCATCTTTTTGGCATTTATAAGGCGGCGCCGGTAAAACTGGCTGCGGAGCCTACGCTTCAGTTCGGTTCTGTAAACTTGTCATAAATGTTACATGTCTGTATGTCAAACCTTGGACGAGCTGGATTGAACCTTGAATTTCCCCTCAGGGATGAATAAAGTATCTTTGATTGACTTGATTGAAAAGTAATTGAAATCTCATTGAAGCAATATGGCTAATGCCAAGCCAGACCAGTTGCAGGTACTCTCTGTGATCATGCCCAGGTGGCTGCTCCATCCATCCATCTATTGTCTATACCCGCAGGGTTGCTGGGAAATGGTGTGTCCGAGTACCTACTTGGTGAAATACAGGGTACACCCTGGACAGGTCTGTGCAACATCTAATGATGGTAAAAACAGCTGGATTTAAATGGTAAAAATGGTTTCCAGGACTGTCATGGTCAGGTTGTAAAACAGATTTCAGCTCTTTTACCTAAACCTAACCTGGGAGGAATAAGTGGCAGAACATACGTTGGTCTTGATCTGAGATGCAACACGCCTTTTGCAGCTCAGTGCAACCCTCATACAGCTTGTCAGATGGTGTTTTAACGGATGCTATTATGAGATGTACGGAGAAATATAAACAAATGAAATCTATAACTGTTTTACTTGGAGAACTTAGTGTTTCTCCTCTGATTGTGCTGGTTGAGAGCCGTCCTTGTTTTGGCTCAACTTAGCTTTGCTCTGATTGGATTAGAACATCAGATGAGGATCTCTATATCCCTACTAAAAGAAGATGCAATGTGTTTGATGTCCTTCCTCTGGCAGCTCATACAGAGGCCACAACACTTTCATTCTGAGCTATTGTGCTGCTACAAAAGGAGTATTTCATGAGGGTCACATTTTTTTATTCTTTACATTTCTTTTTCAGCTCAATGGCAACACAATTTTAAGGTAATAAAACAGAAAGAAAGGGAAAAAGGAGTGGTCTCCCTGACATGTTGCTCTGATATTCCTTTAAAATCAGCTGCCTTTTTAAAGCAACTTGCTATCTCACCAATGCAGTCGCCAATCAGTTGCACGAGTTTAGACTGCACATACTACAGTTATACGATAATGTTTTAAATCACTAGTTTGATCACATTGTATTTGTATATCTGTATCACTCACTCACTCACTCACTCAAAGTGGAAAAACTGAAATGGGACTCAAACAAATCCAGTCAAGCTAAATCTCACAGTTTCACTAAAGTTAATTTTAAGTCTTTTTTCTTCTTCCCCTTGGGTCAGCTGTCTGAGGGGTCATCCTCGATGGCAAACTTTCCTTTATTCAATAACAATCTGTATCCTACTTTCATCTCTGCGATATCAACCATTTACACCCCTCCCTCATGCCTCCATTCTTGTTCAGTCTCTTCTGTTTTACTGCAACTTCCCTTTTACCTGGTTTCCCTCAGAAAACTTTACACAAACTACAACAATGTTCCAAATTCCTCTGCTAGCGTTACAACTGGGACTCCAGTTGCAATCAGTTGCTCCACCTCTTAAGCCTGTTCCATCCTCCACAAGAAGCGAGAACTTTTTTCTTGTTCTTGAGGCTCCGAGAAGAAAATGACGTCATTTTATTCTCACGGACCTGTTTGAGGACAGTTCTTGACACACCGGGCTGGCAGAACTTTTTTTCTTGCGGTGCTCCGAGAAGTATCGTGTGATTGGTCGGACATGTGAGGTGGGCGTGGTTAACACGGAGAAAGCATGAAGCGGAGTTGCTGCTTCCGTGTGTTTGCTGTTGCAGGTAAAACGGATTGTTTTGATAAAACAGCTGATCGAGGTGGTGAGAAAGTACGAACATTTTTACATGTGGCATTAAAACACTTGAACCCAGCCGCGTGCGACCTGCCCTGCCGTGGACGATGTTGCTCGTTAAATATGAAACTAGAAAAGCACTCTGAGAGCAAAAACCTCCGCCAAGCACAATGTTAAAGAACCCTTTTAAAAAATTCCTGGATCCAAACGGTGATCCTGATCACCACCAAAATTTAATCAGTTCTTCATTTTTACATTTGCAACAACTCTTGAAATATTTATAAAAATCCGTCCGTCACCTTCTAAGTTATCTCGGGCAAAAAGATGTCGGGAAAACAACCTCCTCCACGAAGGTAACAACCGGGTTCATTACACATAAAAGCAGACATCGCCCCCCGCAGTGACCCCTCCCCGCTGCAGACGTGCTTCTCGTGGAGGATGAACGGCCCTGCCGAACAAGACGTTTTTTCTTGTTCTTGCAGCCTCGAGAACAAGAACTCAGTTCTTGCTTCTCATGGAGGATGTTACAAGCTTAAATGATGAGAACTAACTTCCCCTTTGACCTCCTTGGTATCGACTCATTTTCACTCTTCAGATCCAAACTAAGGACCCACGTTTCCAAATTCTGCCACTCCCTATGATCCTTCCACATTATGAATAGAATAAAACTTTATTGTACATTGTACAACAAAATAAAGTACAACAGATAAAACAGTGTGCACTCACTCAGATTCACAAACCATATGCTGAAAGAATAAACATGAACTCTTCCTCATTCGGGGTTTTCACTGCTATCCGATAGAAACTGTTCTTTAGTCTGTTAGTCCCTTGCTCTTGGGCATCTGTACCGTCTGCCTGATTGGAAGCAGCTCGAACAGACGGTAGCTAGGATGGGAGGGGTACCCGATAATGTTCCGAGCCATTCCTCCAGTGTGGGAAGAGTCCAGCCGATGACTTGTTGAGCTGAATTGAGGATCTTCTGGAGGGATTTATATCTGAGCTGATGTGCTGCTGCTGAACCAGATGGGTATGCAGTATGTTAGGATGCTCTCTATTGAGCAGCGGTAAAAGGACACCAGCAAGTCTTCGTGTGATGTTATTCTTCCTGAAACTTTCAGGAAGTCGAATCTCTGCTGGGCCTTTTTCAGCAGCTGTCCAGGTCAGGCCCTCTTCCAAGTGAACCCCCAGGAAGCAGAAGTCTGACACCCTCTCCACACAGTCCCTGTCCATGAAAAGTGGTTCCATGCCCATTTTGTAATCCCTTCTGTGCTATTTTTATTTCCCATATTAACCATTAAATGTTGTATTTTACTTAATTTTTGTGTTTCGTTGCCATGATGTGACCTCAAGTGTCAAAAAAGTTGCTCACAAATAAAATGTATTATTAGAAGTAGTAGTAATTGTTTAATCTATTCAAATTAAATGTTTATGTATTTTTGTGCTCAAAAATATTAATAAAACAGGTTAAAGTGAAAAAAGAGAGATCAGATCCCAATCAGTTAGTGCTGAAACAGTCTTCTTCCTCAAAACTTACATCATTGAATTGCTTACCTTTAACTTCTTCTTACAAAATGTTATTTGGAAGTAAAGATACTCTTGAGTACAGTTTTTGTTTTTGGCAACTCATCCCTGGAGAGGAATGGAGATCTTTCAGTCACACCCCACTGAGTGTGAGTAGTTAGGTATTATTTTACACGTTGTTGTGTGAATGTGACAAAATTATTTTGTAGAAAACTTCCTGCTTGAAGTTGCACTTTGTAATTTCAACTCCACAGCATGAGGAGTGTCACCGCCACACACACACACACACACACACACACACACACACACACACACACACACACACACACACACACACACACACAACCACTCTCAGAAAATCCACGTGCTCATCCAGGTGGTTCACTTCTCCAAGCGTCATGCCTCCCAGCCATGGTCTAAACCCTTATCCCCGTCCAGCCAACACACTCCTCTGCCTCTAGCCATCTCGTCACTCAAAGGACCACGACTGTCACAAATCCACTCCACTGTTGTAAAACGAACTCCCCACTGATGACGAGCCAGCTGCCACCTCTCAGACAAACATTTAGCCACAGCTTAAACACAAACAAAAAAACAAAAAACCTCTGGTTAATTAGCTTTAATGTGGTTTAAAAATCACTGAGCAGAAATGAATACTGTTCATTTATTCTGACCTGAATGACTAATTCACCACAAACATGAATTTATCTCTTGGTTAAATAGTTAAACATTAACAGGCTAAAGTTCTCAAATGACTAAGGGGATGAAAACAAGCGTACTGTTATCCTTTACATTAATCTGTGTGCGGGTCCCTGCTAATCATCCTATGCTGCTGTCGCTGCCAGCAGGTAATGACTCGTCACTGCTGTAATGCTATGGTGCTGCAGAATTTGTCAAAAGGGTCACTTAACAGAGCAAAGCAAATTACATAGAGCCTCCAATGTGTCAGCATTTCTGACAAGGAGTGCATATTTAAATGTAGTATTTAATTCATTTATTTAACCTTTATGTAACCATGAAGTCCCATGAGACTACCTTTTTCAAAGCAGACCAGACTAAGACAACAACACAGTCTGGATCAACTTATAAAAGTTATTGATATTAACAAGGAAATCAAATAAAACCACACAATTTAGATTTACAGACTAAAATCAAGCACTGATGTTTACTCCTTTGGGGTCAATAAGGGCCAGGAGACCTAATTATAAAGAAGACAATGATGTGTACTGGATGAGGAATTAATGAAATGTCAGGAGGAATGATGAACAAGTAAGATGATGAATAGTGATTATAAAAGTTGTCCCCATTGTCTAAAACACTCAAAACAAGTATTTTCCTAACAGTAAAGTTAAAATACTTATGTTTTGCACTTTTGTGAGACTCCCTTGGAAATCTTTGAAACGTTTGGTAGAACTTCAGCATGAACACGCTGTTCTGTTCTGCAATAATTGGCTCAGTAATGTCATCCAGACCCACAGCTTTCAGTGCAGCAGATGATGTTCAGGCTGGGAGGCTCAGTAGGCCTTGGCTTCAAAGCTTTTTGGCAATAAAGACATTCAGACAAATACATGATCCAGAAAATACTTTATTATCATGATAAAGTTGGGGGACAAAAAGAAGAACCATCCATCAGCTCCCAAAAGACTCCCAGGAGGTGTAAGAAAAACAGGATTTTCAGATCCAGAAACATACAGAAGACTGACATGGCTGCCATCTTGGATAACCCAGCATCCTCAAAAACAATATCCTTTTTAAATAAATTTTCTTTTTATCGCAAGCGAAACAGTAATAGACAAAACAGAAACAAAACTGTGAGGTTGAATAAAATTTATACTGCAGTATCACATAAATATGACAAAGAAAGTAATTTACTATCATGATGGGCAAATAAAAGATAACTAGAATCTAATCAATTATAGATCTATTCAAAATGTTATAATACATTCAGACACTTTTTTTTTTTTTAAACTAAATGAATTATTCTTGAAAATTAAGTTAGTTTTTGATAATTAAAACCAGTTCGGCCAGTAGCTTAGCGATAGTTTTATGTCGTCTTTCCAGTTGAGACAGATGATTATTTGTTGTTGTTACAATAATAAAAGATTCCATGATAAAAGTTTAGAGGTGTTCGGGTTGGGTCAATGAGGATAAGTCTCCTGCTCATATGACAGTGGGGGATTTTGGGATGCTGACACCACAGATCCTGGATAGCTCCATCATGACCCTCAACCAGCTCTGTTCCAATGGCGGGATGGGGGGAGGGGGGGCAAAGCCAGAATATGTGGAAATAAAACCGTTGCATTGAATGTTAGCAATGGAAGAGCCCTAACCATATTTTCTGTTCACAGAGTAACTGACCATCCAACAGGCCTACCATGAAAACATGGTTGGTGTTGGGTGTAGGATGAGTCATAGTTGTCTTAGTTGGAAATATAGGTGCAAAACAAGGTTGGGTATACAATGTCAATATCAATAAGGAAGCAAATTGTTGCAATCAGCACCGTAGATAGAAAAATCTTAGAATCGTATGTGAAAGTAAAGCCAACATGGAAAAACCTTGTTTTGTTGGTCAGAAGGTCAGGGTATCATCTGTGTTGCCAACTACTCCCTGACCAGGCAACTTGTTCTCATAAAGACTTTCTTCTTACTGACCTGACCTCTGCTGTAAGAGCTTGAATCTCATGGCTTTGAATTATTCACAATACTTTCTCAGCATTTCGCTGGAGACATTCCTCCATGCCTTCTCCATGTCAACTGAGTACTTATAGACCGGCCAGGCAAACTCCCATGCATGCTCAGGTGTCCCCATTAGAGCTAGAAGTGGACCTACAGACAGTAGAGTTTAAGTGCAAAATACAACTGGAATCAGAGTTGGTAATGGACTGGCGACCTGTCCACAGACCCCCCCCCCCCTCCCACATTTTCTCTGGTGACAGCTGAGAAAGACTTAAGCAGTGTAGAAACAGATGGATGGATGGATGAATTCCGACTGAAACTGTGACATCTGGTGTGTTTTGAGCCAGGTGCTAAATCTCAAAGTAAGAGCCCTTTGTGACATCGTGTCACTTTAATGGTTTGCATTTTAGTTGCTAAATAAACTGTGGCATTAAAATGACTTCCCAACATTCCTTCTAATGAGTTTAGACAGGAGTTGTGATAAATGATGGTCTGTTTAATATCTGTATTGCAACTGATCAGCTACAGCTGAATTACCCTGGATTTCTGTGGAGAAATGGATCATTTCATGCTCATTACAATCTATTCTGAGTGCACACTACTTACACTGAACCACTGTCCTTGGTGGATGGTTAGCTTTGCATTTTTTTTTTCCTAAAAAGAAAGAAAAAAGGCATCTTTCTAAACTAGCAGATAATTGTGCTTAACAGCAGCAGTTACCGTGTAGAAATAATGGAATGGCATAATTAGAAAAATCAAGCGTGTCAGACATGCAAATACACATGCAAACCCTCATTTTTCTACTCTCAGACAACAAAAGATGGCTTTAATAGAAGCTGATCTTCTATGCACAGGCAGCACAGATGAATGATTAAGTAAACAGATGCTTACTGGCTGAGTTTTTCTCTTCATGGTTTCTTTTTTCTCACAAAGCAGCAGCTCATTGACTTCACAACCCACACTGATTTATGGGTGTTCACTCAAGTTTGTTATACAGCCCCATGCACCCATTGTGTGTCTGAATATGCTTGTGTATGAGGTTCCTTTATGTCGGCCCTCTCCAGCTAATGCAATTTTGAGAAACAAAGAGCTCAATAAAATGGAGGATTGCTGCACTTAACATGACAACACAAACACCATGTTACTATCTGTCTCAGATTCATCCTGAAGTCCTTTGATGATGCTGATATATTCAACATCATAATTAGCTTCCATTGCAAACTGATGGGTATGCGTTTTCTTTTTGTTTATTGCATTGCTCAGCAACGACTACTGATGGAGTTTTACACAAACTGTATGATGTGGTTGCATCACCCTGAAGTTATTACAATGCCTAAATTTACCATTACGACTGAATTATACTTTTCAAAATACAAAATTAACTTTGAAACAAGTGCTATTTGCTTTTAAGTCAAAGTTTTAAACAGGAACAAATTGCAGTAGAAGGGACCAAAAACCAGATAAATGTTTATATCTCGTATATGTCTCTTATGTGAAGTATTTATTGTTCTTGAGAAATGAAAGCAAATAAATGAAAATGGGCCAAAACAATACTTAGTATGTGCCGATGATGAGTGAAGGGGCACAAAATTGTTCCAATATTTCCAACCATTTTCATCTTTTTTTTCCCTGTTTTTAGAACCTACTTTAACATTACATCAAAAAGTTTTGTAGGAGCCAATTCTGAATAAAAACACACTTATAAATACGCTCTATGGGCTTTTGGAGTGGTTTCTGCTGGAACTACATTTAACACCCCAAGACAGGAAGTGATGTAGTTCAAGGGAGGCGGTGTGCTGAAAAAAAGCACGGCTGCCATGAAAAGCGCCTAATCGATAGAAGCGCACGTAACACTTATGAGACACTGGCGCTTAACAACAAAGAATAAGGAGTGATTTCACCAACAAGTTCGGCTCTCAGAAGCAGCAGAGGAATTTAAATGACACACCGTACCAGTATATTGCTTTGAACATATGCCGGCTTTATATAAACGACAAGCAAAAAACACTAAGACAAACATTTAAGACAAAATATATTAACACGTCTTCATGTCTCCTCGGATAGGGCTTGTTTTGTTTTGGTTCTTTGGCCAACTGTTTCCCAAAACAAATAAGATCTCTTCCAGAGCCTGTTTTCAGTGTTCACAAACAACTTAGGCTGATGGGCAGGATTCACAGTTCAGTTCGTTATCAGATGTCTTTAAAGGAGGATTTCCTGTCTATCCTACACCAACCCAAGAAATAGCAAACTAAATAAAATGAGTCTGAAAAACAAACTAATTCAAGTTAGTTCAGGTCAGTCAATATTTTTCTAAATAAAATAAAAATATAGTTGCTCAGGGTTATCAGATGAGTGACAGTGTTCTTAATTCTGGCCTACCGCACTGTAGGTCACTAAAAGCAAAATCCCGTGATCACAGAAGAGGTGTATTTCTTTCCATCAGATCCAGGTAGGAGCTCGCCATCACGACTATCAGGATATCCACTCTGGAATATACCATTGAAGCCAAGGGGGGGTGGGGGTACACAAAAAACAACAAACAACAAACAACAAAAACCTGACCTTTCAACAAGACAGGTTCAGAGGATGCCTAATGAAATACTACCATTTCTCAGTGTATTCAGGCTAACTAGAATAATATCCTGTAATAATATCAATAACATGTTTTAAGATTAAATATACAACAAACTTTTTCAGTGCAACTTGCAAATATATATACATATATATATATATATATATATATATATATACATATATATATATATATATATATATATATATATATATATATATATATATATATATATTATATGCTTCATCTATATGAATTAAAACATTTTAAACTTCAACAGCACTGACCATTGGAAAACAATTATGCATGAGAGCATTTGCACATTAAAACAGAGAAAGTGCAACAAAAAAACTGCAATAAAAATAGAACAAGTGATGATCCTCACCAATCTCCAAATCATTTGAGCTCAGACACTCAGCACAGCTGCACCCAGGCTAATCGCCAGACTCTACAATTATAACGCGCACATTTCCACATTAAATCAATTTATAATTGATTATCCAGTGCTTCGAGTGTTTTGAACATGTGTTACATTGTGGACGAAGTAGGAGTTGAATAAAAACCTGCGCTTCCCAGCGAATAGCCGAAACACGATGCTTAAGCTAACAGTAGCATGTGTGCTAACGTTACAGCTATGAAGCCGATTAAACTCACTTTTTTGCTACTTTTAAATTGGCAATCACTCTGCAGCAAGACGGTTTGTGGACTTTCTCCAAGCTGAAGCAGAAAGTTCTGGGCGTTCTTTCCCATCCACGAAAACTTTTATTCCCAGTGTTGTTGCAACGTGATGGTCTCCCATATGCAGCTGAAAAAAATCTAGCGCGAACGTCTCTTCCTTGCACGAGGTGAACCGGAAGAGGAAATAGATGGGTGGAACTACTCGCCTGAAAACTACGAGTCCCATCTATTTTTAATGTATTTACGATAAAACTAACTTATTCGCTTCCAAATTTAGGTAAACTATTTAATATAGATAAAACTAATTTATTATGTAGGTTACACGCAGTAGAAGCAGCTCACCTGTAGATGGCGTGTATTTATTATAACCCTTAAAAAGAATAAATACACACCATCTACAGGCATCATCTTTGTTATAATGTCATCGTTCTCTATTTTTAGGGCAACTTTTCTTTTATCTGACGTTAAAATATCAAATGAATCTAATGGGTCACTCTAGTTTTCAGGACACCTGATGCACACACGCACGCACGTACACACAATAATGCTAGCACATGTCATAATTGCCCCTCTGTTATTACTGTTTGGCTTTTTGATAAACTTTTATTTCTTAGTTTTTGTTGATCTGAATACAGGATTATTTTATTTAATGACTTAATTTCTGGGTTTAAGACATCTGTTAACATTTTTTGATCCACATGAATATTATCCAGACAAATCATTCCACACAACAGGAAAATCCCCAACATCCTAGATATGTACTTTAATCAAATAGTACAAGAAATCAACAACTTCAAATCATAACCTTAAAGAAATCTTTGGGGAATCTATCTGTTACCAGATAGAATTACAAAGAAAAAAAAAAAAGAGACACATTGTTTCACACAAAAATATACATATTTCTAGTTTTGATCCCTTTGAGTCATTGCAGTTTCATTTAATTTGTTTACAAAAACGTTCATTTTAACATCAATATTATTCTAATTTTAATTCTAAAACATGTAAATTTTATGGTTAATTTTTCTAAGGGATCTGTAGCAAACAAAAATCTGTTTTCTCTGCACAATATTATGTGAAAGGCCGGTAAGCATTTCAGTATTATGACTGATTAAATTTCAATTAATTATACAGACTTAGTCAAATTGTTGACTACTGAAACTCAGTCACTCATCTGCCTCAGCATCTCTTCCTCTCTTTCAAGGAATGAACCTTTTTTACTTTGTGATCATTATCACCATAATTAATAACTAACTTATACTGTTGGAGTTTTATATTATCCTTTTGATTTTATTCTTTTATGTATCTCATAAAATCTCAGCAATTTGAAGGGAGTTGGAGAGTGGTTGGTTCTCTGAAACCTTTGCAAAGAATCAAACTGTCTGACTCGCTTCTCTACATGTTTTTGGTTTAAACGCAACATCTATAATGACTTTCTCTAAAATAACTCCTGATAACCACCTTTTTCCTTGCTCCTAAGGTTGTCAGTGAAGATAAAACTAGCGTTTGCAGCACTTTTTTGAACTAGCTAGCACTAGCAAAACACGCTAGCTGTTTCAGCAGAGTGTGTAGCAGCAGGCAAAAAATGGCATTATCAAGACAGCAAAGAACTGAGTCAATCATATTAATTGAATTGGGTTGAAAGGCGGAACATATAGCAGGACATTTCAGATACAGAGCACAGACCTCTCAACAAACAAACAAAACATGTGCAATGAAAAATGATAACAACTAAGTAGTTGCTACACAGGGACATGTCCCTACCTCCCCAATCTAATTCTACACCAACGCATGAATAAATGTCTACAATGACGCTTCTCTGTGGTGCATGTAAAGATTTAAGTGATACACAGGTTGGCTAGAGCCGTATCACCCCTCTCCACCACCTGCCTCCTTTGTTGTATGTGTACTTAAAGCAGCTGGATGCACACAGCAGCTCTGTGCTCTGTGTTTCTGGTTATGAGTGCACATCATTTATGTGTGTGAACGCTTGTGTGTGTGACCTGCAGGCCCTCTGATGAAATACCATCCTTTCTTTCCGCCTCAAGACAACATGAGCATATGAGCATGGCTACTAGTCATAAATCAAGAATAAAGCCAGCGAATGGATGCAATAAGAGAAGGGAGGAGGGGAGTAGCAGAAGATGGGGGAGAAGAGAAGGAAAATGGTAAGAATGGTACGGAAAACTGAGGATATATTGAGAAAAGGCTATTTTATATGTGTTCACGATGGAATTTTAATCAGTTCCTTTCATCTAATAACATTGTTTTGCATGACATCAAGATGTCCTGGTCAGGAAGGTCAGTTTAACGTGTTCCTTTGTAATAAATACAGGGTGGCTATGTTGAGTATAATCGAACCTGTTTTTGAATAAGACCATTGCTAAAGTATCTTATTTTTACCCAAACATGCCGTCACCCCGTCCACAGGTCAACTCTTTAGTTCAGGGAGAAAAGAAATATTGGATAACAAGATATAGAATCAAACAGCATAGAACAAAATAATGGTGTGAGCATGTAGGAGCTGAACTAAGCCAGCCCCATTCCACATACTGCAAATAAATGCCATGCCAACTTTTTATAGCCAAAATAAGCACGAAGGTTTCACCAAAAATAAATATTTTACAAGAATTGGAGCTTATGGAAAACAGGAAATCATAGCTGCAACCAGCAGATGCAGAATAAACTGTGTGGGTGTAAAAAAAAACGAAACATCCACTGCTCACAATTACGAAGATTATACCAGAATGGTTAAAGCTATTCATTTCAGAGAGGTTGCAAACTGTCATAGTATTCACACAATAAGAAAGCACCTTAAATCAACAGTTAAGGGTGGCTTAAAGGATGCTAAGATTGGTAGGTCAAAACTGCAGGTGCTAGGCCGGCTAACAATGCTAAACCTGGATGTGTAACTGGACTGTTGAGTCTACTTTCTGAAAGCTGTGACAACAGGAAGAGGAGCCAGCAACGTGTTTCAGGTTGGTTCAAATCATAGACTGTACATAAAAGACAGACGGAGCCCCTGTGACGTCACCCGTAGGTTTCTGAAGAGCTGAATTGAAGATCATTGGGTGGTTCCCACCGTTGCCATCTTGGTCATACGTGTCGTCTCTCCCAGAAAATACAAAAATGGGCAAAGAGGCAAAGCTGAGAGGGGGGCTGAGGGTCAGGGTGTAAGATTGACATCTATCAAACTCCGACCTGCCATTAGCAAATATCTAACCGAGCTATTCTGGAGCTAATGGTAGTTAACGAGCTAACAGAGGTAGGCGGGCTGAAGCTAAATAATGCTGTTTGCCGACTAAAAACCGTGGAATATTGAGTACCCAATAATCAAAAAGACGCACCCCTAATCATGCAGAATTTTGAGATGAAATTATTTCTAAACGGAGGAGTTAGAAAAAAATTCACTGCCCCCACAGTTGTCATGAACGTAAACATGACTTGAGGGGCATTAAAATGGAAGCATTTTCATAAAAAGGAAGTATTTTCATACAAATAATACACTCTTACTGTATTTCCTTGATAATTATGTGCTTAGAAGTTATTCAAAGTCAAGACATGGATTTCCTCTTCATTCCAGTGGATTACATTGCATCAATTATTGAAAAACACAGGACAGGACTAATCCCCCCCTTTATTTTGTTTGAATCCATGAATCCAAAAGATAAGCACCCTGCATTATAAACAGAGGTGACATGCAAAAGTGTATTACCACTAATAGGATAGTATTTGTACATGGTCACTCATTTTCTTCAGCCAATTATCATGATGGAAAGAATCAGTAAAATTAATGCCCCACGCTTATCGACCCACCAGATAGCTACTAGGGACCACTAACAACTACTCTGAGAGCAGAGTATTGCTAAAAACTTTAAGGTCTAATTGCCACTATATATAAAACTACCTCCAAACTTGGAGGTTTTAGTTGTTGGAATTGCTCAGTTAAATCACACAGATAAAAGCTGTGAAACCTGCTGGCAGAGTGTTGAAACAAACACAAAAAGGTTCACAAAAAGGTGAAAGAAATCCCTGTAAGAAAATGTTAAATGGCTGACACAGAAGTAATAGAGCCATTACGGTGGAAAAACACTGATCGGTGTGTGTTTAAATATGTATACTGAATACACACATAAAACCATGCAGTCTTGGAGTCTACTCACAAACACATGCATAATGGATGGGGGGCATTATCGGGGTGTCCTTTCTATCCTAACTGTGTATTCATGAGATTAGATTGGAGAGAGGGGGCAGAATTACAATACCTCCATAGACACAGACAGATCCAGCTGTGACTAAGTCATTTTAAACGCTTGAAAAGGCACAAGATCACCTGTTTTCTTTCATCTGGCTGGTCCTGCCATGGAGGCTGTTCAGGATTCAGCAGGATGCAGTGAATGTGGGCTCACATTTAGGTATTGTAGTCAATCTGCAGTAATAAAAATGATATTGTACATTCTGATCAGATGGGTTGCTCAAAAGCCAAACATCTTTCTTTTTAAATGCTACAGATGAACATTGATGCCACCGTTTTAATGTTCCTTGTTTGGAGATGCAATTGTTAACCTCGAGGATGGATTCAGGAAGTTATTACTCCTGGTTGTCAATCAGTGAAAATGCTACATAACACATTATGCTTATCTGCAAAATTGTGTGGTTGGTTTCTTCTAGATTACTTTGTTAGTATGCTGCCCTGAATACATCGTTACAGTTTGGATCCAATGGATGGGACCAGTGTAAAGGATTTAATTTATAACGGTGGCACATTGCTATAAGGAGTCTGTCTCCGAAGCTTTGCAATAAAGGTTTGGTCCTACATGAAGCAGCACATGCACTGCATGGGCAAGGCTTGGATCCTTCAGTCCACCATTAACCAGATAGAATGACTCACAAGATTTCATAAATGTCATAACACGCTTTGAATTTTATCTAACAAGTGCAAACATGACAGAATTTGCTGGAAATGACCTTAACAGCAGAATGTCATTGCACTTGATCTGTGTCAGAACTCATGTTAGTGAAGTGACCAGAGAAAAAGAAAGTTTCTGTGTACCAGAGAGTGATGTGCAACTGTGCATGGAAAGAAATGGACATCATCGCCAACTTTAAACCAATGTCATCATTGCTATTGCTATATGTTACATCATTTTAGTGCAATTAATTTCCAGTAGCTACTAACATCTGTCTCCAGGCTCACAAAGCTTGGTGAATAAACCCACCAGTGGGGAAAAAAAGAAGACATTTTACTGACAAAAAAACAGTTGGCACTGGACACAAACTACCAGGCATGCTGTTGAAGTCTGCACACTACATTAACTTTACATGGTTTTCAATCAACATCTGCTTCCAGCACAAATAACAGCTCGGAGAAAGTGCTCCTGCCTCAGGATAACATTACACAGTATGTACCAGAAGACTGTGTCCAAAAGACAGACAGAAAGATCGATAAGCCTTCATCTCATATTTAATCTAATAGGCGGCTACATGGAGGAGCTCAGAGTTGCAGTATTTCTTGAAAATGTCTGAATTTCTCAGTCTGTATATTGGAAGAATCTGTACATGTATATCAATATATAAACATGTGAAATAAACCTGTTTGTACCAAGGATGTGAAAAGCTGTAAATGTGTAAAAAAACAAAAAAACAAAAATGTAATTAAAACTGTAAATTTGCACCTTTGTGGTAGACAAGCATAAAATTCTGAACGCACCGGTAAAGACATAAGTAAAAAGAAATATTTAGTGTTTGCAAATATTTGCATATGTGGACGGATCATCTTGGTGTTAAGATTTTGGGAAACCTTGGATTTTTCTTAAATTCCCTGCAGGAGAACGCAATTTTCATTTGTTATACTAAACTACTGTAGTAAATAATATTAGTAAATAAGTTTAAGGGTTTTCTCCACATTTGTTTAAAGTTTAAATAAAAGCAAAACAATTTTGATCCAAGGAAAAAAAATACTGTCTTTAAGTCCATATGGTGCTTTTAGTTTAGAATGCATGTGATTACCCTGCTGCGTGTTTGCATGGGGTTTTCTGTTGCTTTTGTTCATTCGAGGCTGCGCATGAAACATTTGTGACTCGTCCTTCCTGACAGTTCCCCTCATTAAGTTGCAGTCGCCTTTACCGTGAGTCACAAAAGTACAACACGAACTGAAACAAGTAACAGAAAACTCACCAGAACAAAGAGCTCAGCTGTGTTAGCAGGTCGCAGATTCACTGTGAAGTGAGCTGTCTGATTAGCGGCTGCATTTGAATATTACCTTGTGTGATTCACACTGAAATGTAACAGGGAGGCCATCTGTCTCCACGGTGATAATCTCAGTAACACACTTGATATCTTGACAGGATGTGAAGTAGAGCTTGTAATTTATTGACCATGCTATTTCCATCTATAGAATAGTTTTATTGATTGCATGGTAAACAAATTATGCCCGGCTCAACAAGGTTAAAAAAAACTGAGATGAAATCTAATTACTGACAAGAATTCATTAACACCAAAAGTCAACATTTTCACCTGTTCTGCATGGATCTGCACGTAACTAGTTTGCTGTATGTCACAGCTGCAAGTTGTTCTTCCTCCCAAGTTTCTGTATGTGATGGAGCCTCTGCATTATGTAAAGGGAGCCAAGTAGATTCACTGTAGATCAGGGGTGTCAAACTAAAATATACAGACAGACTAAAATAGACAAACTCGTGGGCCAACATCAATATTTCCTGAAAAAATCTTCCAAATATGACAATGATCCTCATAGATTGTTGGTAAAATCTGGTCCACATCTCCACTGCTCGCATAATAACTAGAACCTCATCATTTCAGCACATTACCATATTCCTTCAGCAGCTTCACTGACTCCCCATAAACTCCCGTATCATATTTAAAATTCTCCTATTCCCTTTCACAGCCATTCACAATCTTGCCCCACCATATCTATCTGCATTGGTCCACACTGCAACACCTTCTCGCTCTCTCAGACCTTCTTCGTCTCTTCACCTCACTGTCCCTGTTCAGTTACTATGTTTCTGCTCAGGCTCTTGTTTGCAAATACTTTTTTCTCTACACACATGAGCTCTCAAACTTCATAATGCACTTTTTCACAAACAGTCCTTTTTTGATGGACAAAGCTTATTTTGCCATCTCTGATGCAGCTGTCAACTGTCAACATAGGTGAAGATCCGGTCCTGATTGACGCAACAAACCACCACTGGAGGAAACAGAGGGTTTGTAATACTGGCAGTACATGTGTTGTGTAATACCAGCGTGTCGGCTCTAGTAGTCATTTGGTATTGCTTCGTGGGCCAAATGTAATTACGCTGTGGGCCAAAATTGGCCTCCTCCCTGAGCTGCCACCTTATTGTGGTGGAGGGCTTTGTGTGTCCTGAAGATCCTTGCAGCTATGTTGTCTGGGCATTATGCCCCTGGTAGGGTCACCCATGGCAAACAGGTGTCTAGGGGAGGGACTGGACTAAGTGCGTCTTAAAGACCCTTATGATGACGACTACCATGGGTGGAAATGTTCCCTTGCCCGGACGCGGGTCACCGGGGCTCCCCTATGGAGCCAGACCTGGAGTTGGGGCACGAGAGCGAGCATCTGGTGGCCGGGCCGTTGCCTTCGGGGCCTGGTTGGGCTCAGCCCGAAAGGGTTACGTGGGCCCCACCTCCTGTGGGGTCACCATCTGTGGCAGGTGCAGTAGGGATCAGGTGCAATGTGAGCTGGGCAGCAGCAAGAGGTGGGGACCCTTGCGGTCCGATCTTCGGCTGCAGAAACTGGCTCTAGGGACGTGAAATGTAACCTTTCTGGTGGGGAAGGAGCCTGAGCTTGTGCGTGAGGTTGAGTGGTTATGGCTAGATATGGTTGGACTCACTTTGACTTGACTCACCATGGCTTGGGCTCTGGAACCAGTACCCTCGAGAGGGGCTGGACCTTCTTCCACTCTGGAGTTGCTCATGGTGAGAGGCGCTGAGTAGGTGTGGGCATTCTCATTAGATTTCTCATTAGATTGGTACAAGTACATTGAAGTTTACTCCGGCAGACACCCACTTTGGCCCCCAGGACCTCTGCCTTTGGGTGGGGGGACGGGTCCTGACTATTGTCTGTGCTTGTGCACCGAACAGTAGTTCAGAGTCCCCAACCTTTCTGGAGTCCTTGGAGGGAGTGCTGAATGAAGGATGCTCCTTCTGGGGACTCCCTTGTTCTGCTGGGGGACTTCCATGCTCACGTGGGCAATGAAAGCGAGACCTGGAGGTGAGTGATCGGGAGTCTTGGTCCCCCCCCTCTAAACACAAATGGTGTTGTGTTTTTGGACTTCTGTGTCATGGATTGTCCATAACAAACACCATGTTTGAACACAAGAGTGTCCATATGTACACCTGGCATCAGGACTCCCACAGTTCGATGATTGATTTTGTTGTTGTACCATCCTGCAAGTCTTGTTCACGAGTGAGGGAAGGATGGAGTGTGAGGTCGACAGACGGATTGGTGCAACGTCTGCAGTAATGCGGACTCCGCACTGGTCTGTCGTGGTGAAGAAGGAGCTGTGCAAATATTAAATGACTTTTCAGACTCTCTAGCAACCCTATTTAAAGAAAAAGCAACAGTCAACAAGTCAAGTGACTTTTTCTGGTGTTATTTGAGCCATGTAAAGAGTGCAGGATCTGCCTCCATACAAAAACACTTACAACAGGCTTGGACCTCATGCAGCAGCCACCTCCACACTGCAGTCAGAGCAGACAATCACCTTTGCTCAATGACCTGACAAAGTGAAACACACAAAGTTACCATTAACTGATCTTCCCTGGCATACGTCAGATATTGATATACATTAATGAAAAATGGACGAAACATGTGAAAAGTTAAGATTAATCTAACATATTGTAGACTCTTGACTAGGGAACAGCTGGAGCTTTAAGTTAAATTTAAAATGACATTACCTTTGGGTGTGTTCACTTTGGACCAGAAATATTTTCTGTTTCTTTTTCTACCATTCTACCATAGAAATGCAATTAAATGCATTTTCCAGACAATACTAGAGCTTAGAGTTTATAATTCTAATGTCTGTGTTTGTCCCCTAAGTGTTGCTTTTTCAGGCAACAAATGTTATGGAAATAATCAAGATTAATTCAAACAAAGCCTCTAATTTATTATGGTTAATAATTAATCCCAAATAAAAACATTAAAGTACGGCATGAAATCATATTACAGGCTGACATTTGGCTTCGCTGCAGAAGCTGCTCAGCTTGTTTCTGAAGTTCACTCTTCTGGGATTTGGTTCTAAATCTGTTTTCTGTTATTGTGAGTGCAGACAAATCCCCCAGAAAGGAAACTTTAGTCTTCCTTAAATGTGTTTTTATCACTTTGGTAGTTTTCTCTTGGATGTTTAGTCTGACTGTTCAGAATTTGTTATGAGCAGATGTGCTCTCAAATTCTTGTTCTTGAAGCAGAAAATTCACCTGAGCTCAGAGTCTGAGGTGTGCATCCGTGAACAGGATTTGTGATCTAAAAAGTGTGAAACCTAAAGCTGGACCAAACACAGGCACAGGGCTACATCAGTTACACATTGTTTTTCTAAGCACAATACGTAGTTGTAAGTAGTTGTAGCTTCATCAGGAGATATTTAAATAGCAGAAGAGTATTGTTAAACTCATTCATGTTGAACAAACCTTGTGTATGCTTTACTTCAAGCTTTCAAGATATGTTAACCAAACATTTTATTCTTACTGTGCCACTAACGTATGTAAATACAACCTTTGTAAAACAGCTCGAAATATTACACATCAACAAAAAAAAAACAAAAAAAAAAAAAAAAAAAAAAAGGACAACGCAGAACCACTTTGTTAAAAACATCAGTGCTTCAGCAGCTTGTAACCTTTAGAAGCAATATATGTCTGTATATGTTGTAAATATTGTAAACTTAAACAAGCTTAAATCTTTTTTCAACTGCTTGACTGGCATTTTATTGCCATTTTTTCCTCCCTCTACACTGAAACTGTGCATCATGACCAAACATCTCCACTTTGCAGCTTCACAAAGTAAGATATGCTCCCATATCCATTTTAAAAGGGAGATGCTTTGTCTGGTAATTCTGTCTAACAAGGCATCCATGTTCAATTTTCTTCTAATTGTGCTGTCATGAACTCTTACATTTAACATGCTAACCGAGGCATGTAAAGTCTGAGATCCTGGGGTTTCTACAGTTTTTCCTGTTCACTGGTCTGACCTTGGGTAAAACGTACTGGTATATCCACTACTGGGAAGATTGGCAGCTGTCTTGGATGTTGAGAATAATCCTGCTCAGTGAAGTAGTGCCCTCCAGATACTTTGTAAATTGCCTTATAACCCTGCATAGATTGATAGACAGGAATAACAGTTTCCCCATCATCACTGCTAATGTCTCTGCTTCTGGGCATTCTTTTCAAATTCATTCATTCATTCATTTGCCATACCGCTTAGTCCAATTAAGGGTAACGGGGAAGCAGGAACCTATCCCATCTATCATTATGTAAAAAAAGAACCAAAAAAAAAAACAAAAAACCCTGAAACCCTCCAGACCTCCAAACTGCCAATGCGTCTGCTTTAAAAAGGAGTCACTCGCACTTACTGATGAGCTGATAAAGTGAATTTTATCCAAAGCACTTGGTTGCTGCTTCGCCTCGAAATTTCCACAAAAGCAGCAAAAATGCACTCACTTGCTCACACGTTGCTTCTACAGATAACTTCATTTTAACCTAAAAAATAATGATAGTGATGTGTGCTGTTCATCTGATATATTTAACTCATTTAAACACTGTAAGAAGTAGATTTTTTTTTAATCGAATAAGTGTTTTCCTTTTTCTAATTGAGTGTCTCTTGCAACTTCTTCTGAACCACTTTCATCATCCAATCACAATGAACCTGTGAGCTTGTTTTGAGATAATAAAAAATGACAAGGAGACCTGTGTGTAGACTTTTACATTAGTTTAAGCATTTAAAAATTTTACATTTGAGCTTCCATGGGGTGGTTGCGGATTAGGTGGTAGAGCCGCTTGTCTTGTGGTTCAAGTCCTGCCTCCCTATACTGCTGCAGCCCCTAGAGGACATTATTATTCTCTGAAATCTGGTCCCAAGCCTAGATAAAACGTGCTAATTCAACTGTGCAATGATTGGCTGTGGCGACCCCTTCAGAGGGAACAACAACATTTGAGCTTCCACATGGAATGAAACATGACCAGCTCATGAAATGACCTGAAGTTTTCTTTGCTTCCAGATTTCTTTTCCACTTTTGGATTCCCCTCACTGTGATGAATTCTCCTGAATTTTGCCACAGGAATATCTTGTCTGTGTCATTTCCACTGTAAATTTTTTTTTTTTTTTTTATCAAGTCAGTCAAATCAATGAGAACGTGCACATCAGTGACAAAATTCTGTCCAGTGATTTTGCTAGTTTTATATATTCAATCCATTTTCGGTTTATAGGTCAGGTTTACCTTCATGACAACTGTGGGGGGAGTGGATTTTTTTCTAACTTGCCCGTTTAAAAGCAATTTAATTAAAAATTAATTAAAACTAAAAGTATTTAGAGGCGTGTCCTTTTGATTGACAGGTACCAATCTCCAGCTTCAAGTCAGAAAAACGTAGAACAACCGCAGTTTTTAGGCGGTTAGCAACGTGACTTAGCTGGTTAGCTCCAGGTTAGCTCGGTTAGCTTTTAGCTCGGAGTTCGCTTGATGTCAATCATCTGCAATGATGCTCACGGCTCCCCTCTCAGCTCCACCTCTTTGCCCATATTTGTATTTTCCGGGCGAGACGATGCGCATGACGCTGCCAACGTGGTGATGGTAGGAACCGCCCACCGAGCCTCAATTCAGCTCTTCAGAAACCTATGGGTGACGTCACAGATGCTCCGTCCATCTCTTTATATACAGTCTATGATTAAATCTGAGGAAAATTTTTCTTCGTATTTGCATCTGACAGATATGTAATCAACCAAATCAGAGAGGGCCTGTCACATGACCAAGCATCGATTGCGAGCTATGCAGGTGCCACTGTTGCTGCTATTTCATTCAAACTTTGTATCATCATAGCTGAGCGTCTTTATTTCTTTTCTGCTTCTCAAAGCAAGCAGCTGCTGCTAAAGCAGACCCTCCAACTGTCCCACAGACATCCTAAAGTCTGTCCTAAAGCGACCGTGGTCCTGCTTCAGCTCCTGGATTAAACAATGAAACTCCCCAAGTCCTCCCCTCTTTTCTAGAACAGGATGAACCCAGCGCCTCTCTGTCTTTTCTTTCGCAGATTCAGCACACTGTTGTCGTGGCTTGATGTGGAATCCACATTATGAGTTTGTTTTAGAATTTGTCATTTCTTAAAAATTTTGTATTGCAATTGCTGTGCATAGACAGAAACGTTGATAATCCACATCTGAATTATGAATAAACAACATGAAATTGTTTATTCATATCGGTCCCGATAAACCAATTGAACATTTCAATTTCCATCTTGTTTGACACTGGCATATAGACAAAATAATGCAAATATTTATTTAATGCGATTATTTCACAGCTGCAGAAAGGTTTGAGAAATGTATTTATCATTACATGGCTCCATATAATATATGACATAATAAAACAGATGAGTAAAAGATTTGTCTCAAGACTTATAAATGTAATAAAAGGAAAAAAGATGAGGAGGTGAAAACCTGAACTGCTGGTCAGTCTGATCAATAAAGGGTTTGTGTAAAGTGGGATTGCCGGGATCCTGTCCACTCTATGGAACTCTCATTCCAGGAAATGCTGGATCATAAAGAGCATCTGGGAGGAATATCCCCACCTCTCATTCATTTGCCTACACGGAGCTGTCAGACACAACACCATCTGAACCAAAGAGGGAGTGAGTCAAAGACATGGCCTCAGTGTCATTTTACAAAGTGGGATGGCAATTTGTAAAAGGAGAAATGTGCATTTACATTAAAGAAATCAGCTGACATGGTAAAGAAGACATTTATTTGCTTTATTGCTGAAAGCAAGCAACAAAATCAATACTTCTGTTTCTGTCTGTCTACTGCATGTCCACTTTTCTGTTAGAGAAGCTTTGGAGAAAGACTGAAATGCCTGACAGCTTTTTGCAGGTGATAAGATTTTTATTATTTAAAAAGAAACAAACAAACTTTTGACTTTATTTACAAGACTCATTGTATAATGCTGCCACAAGAGAAAAGGATTGTATTGACTAATTCAGTGGCTCCAACACTTGAAATATTTTAATAAATAAACCTCAGAGGTCCTGGTAAAGGGATTTTTCTGACAATTAAACCAAAGGTTTTCCTTTATTTCCTTATTAAAAACCTCATAACCAATTCCTGCTCAAAGCAGAAGATAAATAGGCACAGTTCATGAAAAAAGTTAAGGGTAGAATTTCAGGGAAGGCATTCAGACAAAAACAAGATTAAATTGAAAAATAAGAAAGTTAGAGATACAGACATTGAGGTTTACGAGGGTCTAAAGGTTAGTGTGACGATCTGACCTTCAGTCTGACTCTGCTGACATTTACGCCGAGTTAACGCATACACATGCATACACATGCATACACATGCATACACACATAAAGAAGCCTGTAAGCAGATTATTTCTATCAGTTTGCTCATGTTCATACGCTCTAATGCAGAGAAACTGAAGCTAATATGCACTGCTGTGACTCCATTTAACCCGGAGCTGACAGCAAATTCACTGTCTGCCTGTCTCACTTTGCATTTCTGCCCTAATTCAGCCCAATTTAAACGCAGCAAAAGCTCACTAATAAACATTAATATGGTGGACTCAGTTAATGTGAACAATCATAATAAGCCATTCTTAGTTATTACATTCTTCAGGTATTACGCGCAATCTACTGGAGTTCTCTTTCATCTGATTTGTCAATACTTCTCGGAGTAATGAAGTGATCACAATGTAAAAGCTTTCACAAAGACGCCTAAACATTAAATGAGCCAAGACCCAGCAAGGGGC
>NC_136631.1:9666251-9843751 GCF_933228915.1 Telmatherina bonti
TGTTTGACTTGTTGTTAGCATTAGCATTATTAGTGTAAGCCAATTAATTAAAATTATTAATTAAAAGCAAATGCCATTTAAAGCTTCTTTGGATCCTAAATGGTTGAATCAGTCAAAAGTTAAATAATTAGAAGTTTCCAGGCTTCTGAAGGCTTTCATTTGGCTTGCAGGGTAATATAAAGTCTGCAGTACGGGATAATTTGTGATGTCAACTGTAAAAATGCTAAAACAGTAAATCTCCAGGTTATATAAAACGTCTGATATATTTAAACTATATGAGACGTATTGGGTGCTGAAGTAGCTGTAACAAAGGGAGCACGTCTGAGAAAATCCCAAAAGTTCTGCAGTATCTCTTTAAATTAAGTTCTTCATTGCTCAGAAGTTTAAATGTATGATTATGCTTTCCTCTTTATTTGACACATACTGGATCTCAGACATTCTGGTTTGCAAAACACTAAAAATACAAGGCAATAAAATCTTATATCATGGTAACTTGATTAAGCATCGTGGAAGGGATTCATTTTCCCACAAAATTTCCTCAAGTGGAGAAAGACGGAAAGTTAAGTGGGAGCACGAATATCTTTGGTTCTTCAGTGAAATGTTCATAAGCCGAGGGTTAATCACAGCAAGGTAAAGAATGGTTTAATTTCACTGTAACGAAACTTGCTTGCAATCATACCACTCAGACAGAGCCGAGGAATAGCTATTCTAATCAAAGGTTTCTCTGAAATCTCTCAGGCAATTATATGTTTCAAAGCTAAAGCAGTGACAAAATTGTCCCGTTGGCCTCGCTGTGACAAGATCTGATCACATATAGCTCTCTGGTTTCATGTCCCTTCATTTGGTGGCTTCTGAAATGAAAATAACGAAGCCCTGTGTGGTGTGTTTTAACATAGAGCCACCATTTAGAAGGTATCATTATAAACCTGAAACTGAAATAATTTGGGCTTAATTGTGTCATGAGTGAACAAGAAGGAACATGATCAGGACGGGTAAAGAAAGGCAAAATTATGATAAACCACAAACTGAAAGAAATGATCTTTTCTCTCAGATAAACTTGAGTTCTTTGCTGAAAACCTGAGTAGGAAAATAACATCTTTTTGGCTGTTGCACAAAGAATAATATTGGTCTGGAGTTAAATTCTCATTTAATAAAATCTGCGTCATTTATGCTATGTGTTAGAAAGGCATTCACACCAAAAACAGTAACTAATAAACTGGTATGATAGCATGTAAGCATCCAAAAATAGCAATAATTCCTGATAATGGCGTCAAACATGCGGGGTGATCGTCAGCAGCGTCAGCAGCAGCAGCAGCGGCAGCGGCAGCGGCAGCGGCTTGTGACGACAGGGCGCATCCACCGTCCCCATCAAAACATCTACTTCCACTACTAAACATAAATTAATTAGATGGTGTAATATTCTTATGAAATTCAAATTGCTTACATATAATTTGAGCAATGGTATAAAATCTGCTAAGATCTATTGAGAGCTGGGTATATTTGTTTATTTGCTTTCTGTGTAAATACATACCTTTCATAGGCGAGGGCCGCCGGACAAATGGATGTGTATGTGAGAGACAAAGCATTGTACATTGATGTTGATATTACTGTCATTTAAAATCACACCCCTCATGTCCGATTGCACAAGCGCAAATGTAACGGTGCAAAGCAGAGGAAGAAAAGCAGAGGAAGAGGGACAGATCGATGGAAGTGGACAAACCTCGACAGAAGACGGAAACCTCGGAGAAAATAGAAGAAAATTGAGTCATTTCTTTAAAAGGAAATCTTTTCACATTGAAGAAAAGAAGAGTTTAAAGGAGCTTGGACCCGACCAATCACTGTTGTTTATGTTTGACCCCAGCTTTATACACAAACAAAACAGAAAAAAAATAACTGCACCCTCCCTAAAAAACTTTTCACTCAACGTTAACTTATAGTGGAGCAATATTTTCATAATATTTTATTACCTTTCATAATAATCATTGTTTTTGACCAGTTCCTGGTTCATGTGCATTCCTCCAGCTGCATAGATGGTATTTCTCATGAATGCAACCATCCCTTTGTGCATATTTACTTTCCAGAAGTTGTGCCTCCATTTTCTTCGCCTACTTAAAAAATAAACAGCAAATCCCAGACATTTTAAAAGCAGACAAATATTTGGCTGTTGCAGCTATTAGAGGTTTAATGACTTCATTTACATGCAGACATTTTCCAGAGAAAGACAAAACATGCTTTGATTTCCTTAAATATCCAGGTTTCAATATTAGAAACATGGTAGAGAAAAAAACACAACAAAAAACCCCCAGAATTTCTACTTCTTTGTATCACAGTTTGAAGTGCTATAAAACCTTTAAATTACTTATCAATGTTAAGACAAGACAAAAATCGCCAGGAGACACTTTCCCCGGGTCAAATACCTCCAGCTGGGGCTCATAGCTATATAGATATGGTTTAAGCTTCTGCAATGTGTTTAGTCAACAGATTTTGCAGATGTACAACAAATGCAAATTTGGAAGATTTAAAATTTAAATGACAGAAGCACTATAATATTTTAGGTCTGTATCCTTTCCCTTGTGCAAAACAGAGGCAGACAGCCATTGTCCTGCATGGCCTTTACGTAAAATCCTGTGGAGCAATAAGGAGAAGAACAGAGTGCCTGCGCTGCAAACTTTGTCCTTGAGATCTACTATCCTGCAACTTTTAGATGCAGTCCATCTGGTAGGACCCCCGTGAGAGACGTACCACTGCATGAACATAGCCTTTGTGATGCCTGGGATTATACCCTTTCTACCACTTTCTCTCTTTTTTTCTTCTAACTTTATGCTTGCTACTGTGAATATGGTGGCCACTAAATATTCATCTTCATCATGGGGCTGTCTTTCCTGCAAAGGTAATGTACAGACATTCACTGGAGTAGAATAAAACACTGACTTGTGTGTATTATATATATCTATATATATATAAATAAATAAATATATAAATATTTGCGGACTTTAACAATCTTGATTAGCACAATCACCTTATCTGTTTGTAGTTGCATTGGTAATCTATGTCATACATCCACAGTGCCAAACCTGCTCAGAAACAGGCTTCTAAGATGTTTTTTTGTTACCTTAAGGCAGGGGTGTGCAGTTTTTGTTCTCTGGAGCCACAATCCTACAGGCTTTCCATGTATTCCTGCTTCAAAACACATGACTCGAATGAATCAGTCATTGTGCAGAACTTCAAAATCCATTTAAAGGAAGCCAGGTGTGTTGGAACAGGGATTGTTGGAGAAATTATTATGGGTTTTGGTTTGTATTAAGTATTAGACATATATGCATTGATTTGCTGTGATCCTGCTGTGTTTTGTGTCTATGCACAAAGCTTTCTTTAAAGTTATATGATCCTTGTCTGGAATATGCAGACAAAGTCTGAGACAGGAAGAGTTTCCTGCAGGGCATCTGTTTTTGTCAGCTGCTTGGTTGACCAGTTGTCTAAAGGTTAAAGGTAATAAAGTAATATAGTGAGTGATTGATGCTTAGTGAGCTCAGTTTAGCTTTGGAGGAGAGAATGATTGTTTTCTGTGGTCTGCCCAGCAACTAGGAGGAGTTAAGCATGGTTTATAATCGGGTGTTACTTCAGCATCTGCAGAGAGAGTTCTCTCTCCAAGCTCCAGCGCGTGCTTGTATTAGTTTATAATAAAATGTTCATTGTGAGAACACAGTTGACTCTTAGATGTATTACAACTTCTCAAGACCAGAGTATTTTCCACCACAGGATACACTGACAGCCTGCAGGACATCAGCCCTTAAGGACCGACTGTGGACACCACTGCCTTTAGGAAACCAAAAAGTTGCCTTGAGGGAGGAGAAATATTTTGTTAGGTTCAGAAAAAATGAGTTTCGCTTAAAATACATATTTTAATGTTAATTCAGTGTTAAATATTGTTGCATAATTAGCTTGTTGCAGAAAAATGAATGTCTAACCACAGGACAAAGTCCACAACATTTTATTCTTAATTATTTTACAGAACAAAGTGAAGTAAATGATGAAAGGAATTGGGTTGGAGAATAAATAAAGTCTGTTACATCCTCTGCATAAAGCCAGAATGTTTTTTTCTTGTTTGAGGTCATGTGAACAAAATGATGTCTTACAGACGTGGTAAGAAACACATTGCGATTTGTTCTTAACATGTCAGCTGAGCACAGCTGTCTTCTGGTGGGGCTCCGAGAGCCATTATGTCATTGGCCGAAGATATGATGTGGTAGTGGTCAACGCTGAAGAGCACGAAGTGGAAAGTTGTCGCTTCAGCATGTAGTGAGTGTGAATCATAGACTGTATATAAAGAGATGGGCGGAGCCTCTGTGATGTCACCCATAGGTTTTTGAAGAGCTGAATTGAAGTTGGTGGGCGGTTCCTACAATCACCATCTTGGCAGAGGCATGCGTGTCGTCTCACCCGGAAAATACATATATGGGCAAAGAGGTGGAGCTGTGAGCGTCATGGTGGATGATTGACATTGAGCGAACTCCGAGCTTTCTGTGGCTAAGAGCTAACCGAGCTAACTCGGAGATAACAGGAGCTAACCAGCTAACGGAGGTAAGCAGGCTAAAGCTAAGTCACATTGCTAACTGGCTGAAAACCGCGGTTGTTCTACGTTCTTCTGACTTGAAGCCGGAGATCGGTACCTGTCAATCAAAAGGACATGCCCCTAAATATGCCGAACCTCAAGATTAAATTACTTTTAAATGGGCGAGTTAGAAAAAAAATTCACTCCCCCCACAGTTGTCATGAAGGTAAACCTGACCTATAAACCGAAAATGGATTTTTGAACCAGGCTGTAAACATGTTTATTTCTGCTGTGAAGTTGGCCTTTTTAACATGGGAGTCTATGGAGATTTACTCTGTTTTGCAGCCCCTAGTGGATGAAGAGAGAACTGCAGTTTTATGCACTTCTGCATAGGCTTCACTTTAAACTGCCCGTAGTTGCCGCTTGGTGTGAACTGATGATTGAGCTGGTGAGAAAGTACTAAAATGTAGACATGTCGCATTTAAAGACACAAACTCCACCTTCCCGCGTACAGTTTAATATATGAAATAAACAGGTCGATTGTTCAACAGGGATCCCTGCCCAGCCGTTGATGAAGCTTCTCGTGAAGTATAATTTGACTGGATTGAAAAACTTTTCTTGAACATGTGGCATCAAGAAAAAAGAACTAAGTTCTCACTACTCACAGAATATGTAACAACTCATAGAAAAGACGAGATTTTCGATTATAAATAAGGTTTTTGTATAAAACCACATCAGGTGTTTGATTATAAATGTCTCATTTTGTGATAGCTGGAGATATTACAAAACAAGTAATAAACATAATTCAGCTGGCATTCTACTGCAATTTGCTGTATGCTTTCTTTTTCTAGGAAGCATTCAACCACCATGTTGTAATTAGCAAACATTAGCTCTCACCAAAACATATTAGCATAAAACAGCAGGCACAATTCATTCAAATTAGTAGTGGAACGGCAACATATTACCATGCTCTTTTTCCGTGAAGCTACGCTGCCGTTTCTCAGGATGCTTGTTTCCACTTTTCTTTTCTGACACCAATTATTTCGACTGCTTTCCGACTCTTGAATTGGCACAGCGGCTGTTTCTTAATTTGGTTTTAATCAGTTTGATTCTTCTTTCAGGTTTGGCCCGAATATCACACTGCAAATCAGGAGCATGACCCTCCCCCCTACAGGTTCCCCCCTTTCCTCCTCCTGCCTTCCTTATGCTCTCATTAACAGTTTAGTGATAGCTCGACAGCGGCAACTGAAGTTACCGACGATCCACAGTTAATATTCTCGTCACACCAGCTGCTCTGTCACTGTCCCTCTCCCTGTGTGGGCTTCGCTCCTTCTTTCCAACATCATAACAGAATAGCTATTTGAGCACAGCTTGTTGTGTCTTTCCTTGCCACAAAAACTCTCCTGGTTATGAGGATGTACTCAGAATGTTTACAAAAGACACCGCTGTGTATACAGCTAAGGTAACCATCATAGCATACTCAACAGGAAATGTTCTGGTACAGAAATAGTACAACTTTACTTTTAAACCAATGACTTTGTGAACTTTAAACGTCAAACTAAGCACAACAACCCTGCCTAATGAAGTCGGTTAAAGACAGATCATCTGCCAACAACGTCAAAGTCTGACATGCATTAGACACTAGGGGTGGGAAAATTAAATAGAAAAATCGAATATCGGGATGTTTTTGCTTCACAATTATAAAATAAATTTTTTGTTAGATTTTTTTTTTTTTTAATTAATTAAAATAATCCACTATAAATTTTTTTTTGTCATTTTCATTGTTTTATTGATCTTTTTACTTTATAGCAGCAGAATGATAATCTGGCTACTGGTTTTTTTTTTTTAACTTAATTGTAGTGATCTCAGCCTTCCAAGACATTCCAAAGACATTAGAACTGGATTAAGAGAAATTAAGAGAAATTAAGAGAAATTGTCATTTCTTTCTCTGCAGTAAGACTGGTCCACAGGACGAGGAGGGTGACCCATTTGACCCAAAAGGAGGACGACACCCAGAGATTTACACCATTTTCTCTCTACAGAATGCGGCTGTGTCAACACAAAGGGAGTAGAACATCTAACAATTTATAGTTGCAGGTCGGGGGATGCCGAGAGTCGCATCTGACCAAACCCTGGTTCTTGTCAAAAATGACACCTTACATCAAAGGACCAGACTTCATGGCGCCAGACCAACAACCTCTCCCCTGACTGAGAAAGAGACTGAAAGAAATTCAAACTTCTTTCCCCAATTGAAGGAAACTTTAGATGCTTAACCTCATGATCTTATTCTTCAAGTTGTCCAATTTAACTTAGTCAGAAAGACTGTGGTTAATTGTTTTTGATTTAATTTCTTCTTTTCCATTATTTTATCTTGATATGTGATTTAATTCTTTGAACTGATCACACACGCATATTAATCATAAACACTGCATTAAATAATTGCTGATTATGTTTTTCAAGTTTCAGACTTCTCTTAAGCTACTAATGTGAATGAAAATAGGATTTAGGATTACCCGATGAGGACGAGTCATGACAATTAATTAATCCACCTTTAATAAAAATACATGTAGCCAATCTTTTCATGTGTGAAAGTAATACTATAAAATGCTTTCCTTCCCCAGCAAACGAGGAATCTGCATAACTCTGAAAGAATGTGATTTGATGTGTATTGCGTCAGACAAAGCAAGGAGTTGAAAGTATCCTGTTCACATTAATGAGATGCAGAGGGAAGGAACTAGAGCTGACCTGATTGGATAAGGTTGGTCAGCCTCTGACAGAAGCAACTCATGATTGGCTGGAAGTTCGAAAGGCGGGTCTGTTTAAATTAGACTGGCAGACCAACTTCCTGGGCTTTTTCTCCTCCTGAGCTTTTTGTCTTCATTTAAGCTTTTTGTCTCCTCTAAGTTTCTTTCTTGTCCTTAGCTTTTGTCTTTAGCCTTTCATCTTCTTTTCTTTTTGTTATTTCATTATAAGTTTTTACCTCTCCGTTCTTCCGAACGGGAGAAAGTACAACAAGTGTTTATTTGTAACCAGTATTTTTCCCGAGATCAGTAATTAACTAGAACCGCAGCTCCAACTTTTTCCATTACGTCTTTTCACGTAAAATCTGGAACTATCTATTTTTGGGACAATCTGGATCATCATCACACCGCTCTGGAACTCCGCTGAACGGACCCAGTAGGCCAGAGTAGCTACGTAGACCTACATCTTCTGACGCTCCAGGGATCCAATTCCCCCGGAAACGCGCCGAATAGAGGACCAACCACCCGCTTCGACCCACACTCCGGATTCAGCGTTCAAAGTAGGATCTGATAGCGCTCTGACATTTGTGATGTCCCAAACCAGTACATCCAATTCTAATTAAATAATTAAATTCGAATTCTTATCCAAATTTAGAATTATTGAACACGTTCTTGTCAAAGATTTAAGTAAGATAATCATCCCGATTTATTTGCTTAATTCCAACCAGTTTCTTCCTGCTCCATCTCATTTAATTAATCTCAGCGTTCTTTATTAATGTTATAAATGAAATTCCATGTTGACAAATTCATCATACCATCTCACCAATAACATCTCTCCATCATTGCTCATTTTCACTGCTGTATGTTTACCATCATTGTAAATAAATATGTATAATCAATTCATCCGTTATTGTCATAATTTCTGAATGCACGATTTCTGGTTCATTCGTTCTTAGGATTTACTCCTTTGAAGTGAGACTGTTTATTGAATTGAGTTTATTTCAGGTGTCTCATCCGCCTGAATTTTAAGTTAATTAAAGGTGATGAGTGGTGCTCCGAGGTAATTAATAAATTCATAATTTGTAGAGGCTATTCCGCTACATAATTTAACTTAAGAAAAATTACGAGCAAAAAAAACAAAAAACAAACCATTTTTATTTATTTGTTTTTAAAGGCAGAGTATGTAATATTTCAAGGTGATTCTTTCCACCACTGGGTGGCAAACACCAGGTCGTGAGCAAAACCCCCAAACTGCTACCTCCACAAACAACCACAGGTTGGCAGTAATGAGCAAAACTCACCCCTCACCCCTCCTCCTTGCCAGCTCCAATGAGGGCAGGAATCGCTTGTGAGCTGTAGCTCAGAGCCACTCTGCAATAAATGGGCTTATACTCCCCCTACTGGTGGAAAAAAGTACTTTTTTTTTTTACTGGTCAGAAAACATTCAAGAAGGGTCTTTGTCATTAATTAAACTTAATTTAATTTAATAACGCATCAAATATGGACAGAATAGAACCTACATGTTTAAAAAACTATTCATGATTGTAGTTTTTTTTTTTTTTAGTTAATTTATTTTGAAAATATTGAAAATCTTATATACTCTACCTTTAATCTACAAAAATCAGCAATATTGAAGAATTGTGAGAACTGCAATTTAAATCGAATCTGCGCTCGAAAAATTTGAATCAAATCAGGAGAAAAGCATCATCACAGCACTTTTAGACACCATGGCAAAAACATTGAAAGTCTAATTATCTTAAATCGCGACTAAAGGCTGATGGTTGGCTGACCCTGGTCATAAAGATTTCAAATACCACCAACTTTTCAAAGCCACAGGCATGTCAATGATATGCTCAGGCATGTGCTGGGACATTTTTGCAACTCCCTCAAATGTCAAGCCACCCACACCAGTCTTACTCTCAGGGCAAATGCTTCAGCAATCTTTTGATCATGTAATGCTTGAGTCCGTTCACGACAAAGCTCAAAATAATAACTGCAATTTCAACCCGCCTTAGCTCGAGGCTGCAGAATAACTTGGATTCATATGTGCTTTTCATCCCACCTTCTATGTCTTGATTCAAAACTTTGTACATCAGTTTTACTCTGTGTGAAGCTGGGATTTGTTAAGTGGGGGTCTTGGTGTAACCCTGACATATAAAGGTTTAAGCAGTATTTAAAAAAGCACATCATAGACAAAAGAGCGGACTAATGCATCGCTACTATCAGGTGGTGTCAACATTACTAATTATTGTTTTTACACCAGCTGCTGCTTCAGACTTACAGCATTTTCCCCAGAGTTTGAAAGACCACATCAGGGAACAAGTGGAACACCTTCAGCTTCGAGCCTCTCCTTCACCTCAGCATCATGTGTCATATGTTCTATTTGTTGTGCATCAGCAACATGATCTGTGTGTGCGAGACGTTACGGCAGTGTTCGGTCAGGCCAATGTCAGCTGGCAGGAAAGCAGAAAAGATCATGAGGAAAAAAAGTTGAACAAAAGCTTGTTTGAGTCTTAAACTGAAAGCCTGTGTCTAGACTCAGGTCTTTTGAGTCTGAGTCCAAGCAGAGTCTGAAATCCCTGCACATGGAACTTTAGTGCAGTTCAAGTCTGCGTCCCAGACTCAAGTTCCCGTCCCTGCTTGAAGGTTTCTTTATCATTTGCTGGATCTGAGATAAAGCGGAAACGCATGAAGCTGTCATGCAGCAGTTAGCATCCTGATGACATCACACAGGTTCAGGGAGCAAAGTACATAGTCAAAGTAAATAAAGGTAGAACTGATTTTTAAGCAACTGGCAGAAAAAAAAAAAAAAAGTGTCTGTAAAGTGCCCTGAGATGACATCATTCTGAAGTAATGACATTATGTATAAAAGCTGCATTAAAATTAATTGCAGATAAGGATGTAACTCCCCCCCATAGGCTCAGTTTATGTTTGAGTGGAAATATTTTTTTTCAAGTGTGAAGAACTTTTTGAAAAAACGCAGTAAGCTACCAAGCTGGACTTATACAGTACTTTTCTCATCATACGTTGCTCAAAGAGCTGTAAAAATACATGTTACATTCCCCAGTTCACACAAAAACACACTCAGAGTACTTTTGTTGGAGTACTTTTAACTGACATGTGCATTCATACCCTGAAGCAATGTGGACCTCAATGTTTTTTTTTTTTTTTTTTTGCTGGAGTTCAATGTTTCCCCAAAGACTCTGGTGTGGAATCTAGGAATTGATCTACCAACCTTCCAGCTGCAGTTATGAGAATTTCAACTCTTTTTAAATATTTGATTCTTTTGACTTGGTCTCATTTAATAGCCAGAGTTTGCATTTCAATCAGACTTAATTATAAGTTGTTTACTTACTTACTTACTTTTTCTATCATATGTTTTGTGCATTTTTTAAAAATTAGAAAATATGTTTAAGATGTCAATCAAACCTTTAAACAGCAGAAGGGCAAACCACACCAAGCAAATCAAGTAAATAAAAGCCAAAGTCTAAACATTATGACAAATTAAGAGATACTTCTTTTTCCTAACACCCACCCATCCTTCCTCATGTCATCTTTTCCTTTACATGGCGGCGCCAGTAAAACTGGCTGCAGGTCCGAAGCTTCAGTTTGGTTCTGTAAACTTGTCAAAAATGTTAAATGTCTGTATGTCAAACCTTGGACCGGGTGGCTTGAACCCTGAATTTCCCCCTCAGGGATGAATAAAATATCTTTGATTTGATTTAAATTAATTAATTTCTCAATTTTTTCCGGAGACACTTGTGGTTTAAATCTGTCTTTTAGCTCTCGCTTTCTTTCCTTACATGAACCTGACTTCACTGTGTTCCTATCAAAATAAAGTCCTGCCCTTTCTAAAGATCTCTTCCTTTTAGACAGGAATTAGTTCTTGTTCACCACAAAGAGTCGGCTCGTTCATAAACAACACATTGCTATCTGGTTGGTGGATGACTGTTTTACCACCTGAGCTGAGGTCACCTGTTTCTTCTCGTGCAGGAGATTGAGGTAAACAGCACATTTAAACTTAAAAATAGGACTTTACAGAAACAAAGTGCTCAAAAAGGTCTAAAATTTGCAAACAAATTATTTTTTTATATCTCTTACAACTGCATAAATCCTTCATTGCAGGTTTGGAAGTCATTTAATACAAAATAAAGAATTGAATATGATCCCACTGATTAGAAAATACATTGTTTACAGAAGAGACCACATTTTAGTCAAATGATTATCTGCTGCTTACATGTAACTGTTCTGTATTTTCCCACGATGCATCCACATGTTTCCAATGATCTGCTTGCAAATAAAGACACACAGAGGAAGTTCCTCTGAGGAACACTGCAGCATAAAAGTATCGCAAAGTCAACAACATCTGAACCGGTGGTTCATTATAAACATGTTATTTAAGATCAAAATGTTATTCTATTAAAATTTATTCTGTCAGCATTAGGCAAAGATAAAAAAACTTTCAAAGTTCACATCAGAAGCTCAAACGCCACTATTGCAAACAAAACTGGGAAAATTTGTATATTTAATGCACAAATTCACTTTGATGTGTAGCTGCATGTAAATTCTTTTTTTAAAATGAATAAAATATATTATGTATGTTTTGATGGAAATTCAGGGAACATCTACAAGACTTTTTTTTAGCTTCTGTTTCAGTTGTCCAACTATTTGTACAGGTATAAATTCCTCCGTTGTAAAACCTTAAATAAAAAACAAAAAACTGATAAAACACAGGGGCCCAAACGTCCACTGAGAATTGATTTGAGAAAATTAGACACCATAATATGTTTACTAAAAGATACCTTTATATTATATAAAGTATATTTCCACTCAGTGAAGGCCTGTTCTGTGAGCAAACTATTAGTCTGAACTGATCCACAGAAGCTGCAACAAGCTCCAATGCAACCTCCACCCTTTCATCCAGAACAAGAGGGGGAGCCCTTTCCATTATTAAATGAACTACAACCCAAACAGGCATTTGACTTCCAGGTTGCAAGCTGCAGACTGTTTATCCAAGAGGGATTATGTCAGGTAAACAGGAGATTTAGCATAATGTGGGCCAGGCCTGTGCTGGCTGCAGCAGGATGTGGGGTCATGTAAACATAGCTGTGGAAACCCAATCACTCTGTGGGAGGAGATGATAAGGGAATTAAGCGGGAATGAGCTGTCCAATCCCTTTAATTTGACTATCTTTGCTGCTCTCCAATGTTCTGTTTTTTCCCCTTACTAACGGTTTTCAGCAGTTTTCTCCACTCATCATCTGTTGGACTTTAACACTTAAAATTTTAATTAATGGATGGATAAGAAAGCGCTTTAAAGACCCAAACATATTCAAAATCTGAAGACAACTAAAACTTAGTCAGGCAAAAATCTTCACAAATGTTCATTTCAAGCAGAGTTACTGTTTACTTCTCCTCTTTCCAAGCTATCAAGTACTGCTCTTTGACAGACAGGAAAACTTGGAGGTAATGACCCGAAGAGGAGTCTGAGGTGTGTAACTTACGACCGAAGTCCCCACATCCCACTGCGATCAGGCACCTGCAGGAAGTCCTGGAACAGCTGCTCCTCAGAGACTTCAGTCTGCAGCCCCAAAGACCTGAAGAATCCATTGCCAACATCCTGGAGTCAGACCCGACAGGACGATCCCAGAGGACCTGTAAAATAATATCATGTCTCTTTGAATTTATGGCAATTTTTCCTTCGATCATATTTATGTGCAGGTGCAACATACACAAGAAGTGGTTTATTGTACAGCACACCTGTGGGACCAGCTGGACAAGGAGTTCCAGACAAGACGTGTATTAACTGCACACACAGACACACACACACAGCTTAATTCACATGGGATATCAGGTGAAAATGTACCATTTAGATGAAACACTTCACCGACTTCTGCAATTTCCCTCAGGCTCGCAGCATACAGCGCATCGGAAAGAAACCCTCGTACATCCCCACTCCCCTCATAGCTCCAGGTCTGTTGTCTCTCCTCCCCTTCATCCTATCCTTGATTTATCGATTGCACTTTACTACAAACAAGCTATACAAACTATAAACAAGACCCTCAGTTTTTAGTTTTTTTTCTAACTCTTAAAGTCTATGATGTTTGATACAGTATTAAACCTGAAATCATTGTGAATGCAAGGTAAGCAACTAGGTAGGTCTCTTCACAAAGCTTTAGAAAATAAATTAACTTATAAATATATAAATAGGGATCAATAATAATCTGCATTAAAGAGTAAAAAAAATTCTTGGGGAGAAGGCTGAACAATAATGAATGGCTTTGTTAAAAAACATGTCAAAAAAAGAACATAAGGCATTTATTTATAATCTATACTTTCAAATGGGGACATTTTCCATCTGGAGTGAAAAAATGTCAGTGTGTTATCAGGTGGTTGCGCAGAGAAAAAGGAGGTAAGCAAGGGGAAACAAATTAACTTCTGATAACTCACTGCAGGAATGAAACTAAAAGAGCTGCTGAGCAGGAACAACAGCCAGAAAGATAAAATCCAACAAAGCAAGACCTCCAACAGCTGAGCAGGAGGAAAGCAAAGCAGGTGGTAGGACACATGCAGCCATCTGACAAACAAGCAAGGAGCCTGAACGGAGTTTGTTCTGAGGGAAATAAATAACTAATTCAAGACAGGTGTTTCAATCAGGGAAAAAAATCTCAGGTGTGAAACAGACAGGAAGCAGAAGTTACAAAAACAAACATACATAAGAGGTCTTTCAAAGTTAAACAGGAGGTAAGACAAGCTTACTGCTCTCTGCGCCCCCAACATCAGGACTTCTCCAAAGTTGAAGTTTTTTCTGCTCCGTTTTCTGGCAGAACATTAAAACTTTTTTTTTTTTTTGTTTTGTTTTTTGTTTTTACACCAACGATTAGTTTGAAAATGTAATGAGACCTTCCAGCTGTTCACCACGCCCTTGCAGCAACTTTATGCAAAAAGTACAAGAAGAGTTTTTGTGATTATATTTCTGAGAATGTGTTTTGGTCGAACTACATCCATTAGACTTGAGGGATTTGGCAGGAATCGTAGAGACTGGAATGAGTCTTTGTAAACATATATACACACACACACACACACACACACACACACACACACACACACACAACTCACAAAAAGTTAGGGATATTCAGCTTTTCGGTGAAATTTCACAACAAGCCTATAATGCATTCAAACCTGTACAGGTGAACTTAATGTGATCTTCTCTAAGCTTTTAAATGCACATGTCCAACTGTTAAATGTTTCAATAAATTTTGCACAAGTTGCTGTTCTCTAACAAGGAGCTTAACGGCAAAAATCACGGCAGGTGTGTGATCCTTGAATTGACCAATAAATGTCCTGGTTCAATTAGAGCTGGTGTTTAAACAGTTGTCCTCACCATGCTGTTCACATTTTGACATCATGAGACCAAGACGACACCTAACAATGGAACAACAGTCCCTTGCCACTGCGATGCTTCAAACAGGACGTTCTCAGACAGAAGTGGCCACTGAGCTTGGAGTGTCACAGAGTGTCATCAGCAGGTTGCAACAGAGATATGGAGAGACTGGAAGAGTCACAGAAAGGCCTAGAAGTGGACGTCCTTTGGCCACATCCCGTGCTGATGAGCGCTACATTGTGAACACTGCCCTGAGAAAGCGGATGATGAATGCCACTCAACTCCAGGCACGTTTAAGAGAGGTGAGAGGCACCCAAGTGTCACGTCAGACCATTCGAAACCGTTTCCATCAGCGTGGTCTGCATGCTAGACGACCTGCACGGGTACCTGACCACACCACCAGGCACAGGCATCTTCGTCTTGCATGGACCAGGGAGCATTTACGCTGGACGAGGAACCAGTGGGCCTCAGTGCTGTTCTCTGATGAAAGTCGATTCACACTGAGCAGAAAAGATGGCCGGCAACGATGTTGGAGACGTCAGGGAGAGCGCTATGCATCAACCACTGTTGTCACCAGGCGAGCTTTTGGTGGTGGCGGTGTTACAGTGTGGGCAGGGGTGTCCACTTGGTACAGAACTGCCCTACACTTTGTGAATGGTACAGTGACAAGCCCATACTACCTGAATAACATCATTAATCCAGTGATTGTGCCCCTACATGAACAGCACAGGCCTAATTTCATCTTCATGGACGACAATGCTCCTGCTCATCGAGGCCGCATCATCAGGGAACGGCTGTTGGAGACTGGTGTACCTCAAATGGAATGGCCTGCACTCTCTCCAGACCTGAATCCCATTGAAAACCTGTGGGATCAGCTGAGCCGTCGTGTAGAGGCTCGAGACCCTGCACCCCAGAACCTCAATGACCTGAGGGCTGCCCTTCAAGAAGAGTGGGATGCCATGTCTCAGCAGGCAATAAGTTGCCTTGTGAACAGCATGAGACGTCGTTGTCAAGCTGTAATTGATGCTCAAGGGCACATGACGAGATATTGAGACGTTCAAATTTTTTGTTGTGGTGTAACTACCATTGTTGTTACCTTTTGTGTTGAATGAATTTTTTGAGATGAGGAAATCAGTAGTGCATCCTTCTACTTAAATGTCTTACTTTTATGATATTATAATGAACATATTGCATTTTCCATAAATTTCACCTGAAAGCCAAATATCCCTAACTTTTTGTGAGTAGTGTATATATGTGTGTGAGAGAGAGAGAGAGAGAGAGAGAATATAAATGATGTTGACCTGTCTGAAATAAATAAATTTCAAATACATAAAACAAATAAGATATAAAAATGAAAGTCGTAAAATAAAATCCAACAAATAAATCCCATGATGAATAGTCCAAATAAGTGGAGTCTGTGTTTAAACACTTTGTATGATGATTTGCTTTGCATTTAAGCTCATTTTATGATTGTCTGAAAGGAAAAATAAAAGCCTCTGTTGTGGTCTGATTGGCTGACAATTCTATTTGCTTTCAGACATGCGTGTTTCCCCCTCCACTAAATACCAACAACCTTCAAGCACACTAACAGTTTTTACGCTACTTTTTCCCAACAGGACCACGTTGAACCAGCAGATGGAGAAAAATGTTAAAAAACTTTCAATAAGGATAAAAGTTATACTAAACAGTATTACCTTTCTGCTTTAAATCAGTTATAATAAATCACACTGGTGAGTTAAACAAAAAGGTGATGGTGCAAAGCAACACAATTTCACTGTCCAGTGTAGTTCATCACAGGAAGGAGAAAACATTGACACTATATTCGATTAATCTCCATGGAATAATGCAGAAAATAATTTCTGGATGGATCTATAATGAAACTTTACATTTTTATATCATATGCATTTTGTAATATGTTACTCCTCTATACAGGATTTCTCTTAAATATGAATACATAAATAAATCTAAACTTTAAAGCAACAAGAGAAGCAATTTTTCTTGCTTGACTGCAGCGTTCAGGTTTCGAATTGTCTTTAGAGGTTTTAACTCATTGGTACGTTTCTGACTTTTACACTAACATAGCCTGTAATTGTTGACAAGTTTTTTCGGATCTTTGTTTAAGCAAGAAGTGTGAGATCTCTCGGTTTTCTGCTTTGAGGCTGGAAATAGATTTACAGGACAGGTTTAACTGTAGATTTACAATAATAAATTACCAGAGGAGATCTGGCTTTAGCACAGTTAATTTCTCTTCTTAATATTATTGTACATTTATTTAAAAAAATATCTATTAAACGCCACCGATTTCCTTATTGCTGTAGTAACAATCATCGTCTGCAGGGCTGGAGTTGGCTGGAGTTGGACCCTGCACTGCAGCCTTATGGCTGTGGGGATGTCAGCCCTCCGTAATCATGGTGGTTCTTGTGATGGCATCTGTGTGGTCATGGGTGGAGTGGGGTACTTGTGTTCTGTTTGTACGTCTGTAAAGGAGATTCTAGTTTCATTTTAATCTAGATCAACTGTATTTTTTGTGAATATCTTTGTGTTGCCTTGTGGCATGAAAAGTACTTGACAACTATATAATATTTGAAATTTAAAGCTATGAAGCCTTTCAAACCTGTTTGAGGTGTGGTTATTCTATTTGCCCCAAGCATTTGTGATGGGAGGTCGCCACTAAATAAGCCAGTCACTCATATATCCCTGTAACATTCAGGTGGTGCTTTATGATGCTGTCTATTTGAAGGTCCTGCAGATTTATGGCAGCGTAGTCTTGTCTATTGTGCAGTCACAAATTCAGGGTGAGCTCATAAATCTTCTGGCACCTAAATTGGGCCCCCACACCATTTCTTACTTGAGGACTACAGTACACAACACGGCAAGATCAAACCCTGAGTATTGATACAATACAGATGGATGCCCCTCATTTTTCATGCAAAGTGGTGTTCAGCAGCAACACAATAAATATGTTAGTGTTAAAAAAATCTCAATGCTTAAATCTTCTCCGCTACTGAACAGCATCACCTTTGTTTAAGCAAACATGTCAAGTTCAGTTCTTGTCCATTGGGAAGCTCATTTCAGCTCCACAAGAAACAAACACTCAGGTGTTAAAGATTGTTTCAAACTTGAAAGATCGAATCCAATTTTATTCATAAAGCACTTTTCATACATGTGTAGCACACAAGTAGTGTACATAAACGCACTCAAACGCTCACACACACACAAAACCAAGTTTCCCAGCACCTCGTCTCTTACCTTGATACCGGTAAATATATATAATAAGATTAATCAAAGAATTTGATAAACATGCTACAAGAAACTCATACCTTTAACCAGTAAACCTGGGAGATAAATTAAGATGAAAAAAATACACATTGTAAAAGACCAAACATGCAGAGACCAGTCAGGCCTCCAACAAAACACCAGTCACCAACATTCAAGTTATTCTAATTCTAGGACTTGTCACCTACATGAAATATACTGGAAACAAAATTAGACAAATAGAAACTTTATCCAGGAATTGGAAGAATTTATATGGCAAGCTTTGGTTATCAGGCGTCTTTCTCATGGAGTCAGCTCCATACCAGGGATCCTCAATCCTGGTCCTCAAGGGCCGGTGTCCTGCAGGTTTTCCATTGTCCCTGCTGGAACTCGCCTGACTCAGACAAGCTCTGCACATGTCTGCTAAACACACACTGATTTGAATCAGATGTGTTGCAGTGGGGATACTTGGAAAACCTGCAGGACTTCGGCCCTCGAGGACCAGGATCCCTGCTCTATACTTCTAAGATTAAGTTTAAGACCTTTTGATTTTGATTACAATATAGTTATGGCTGGCCTGCTGACCAATAGCCATACCTGCTACAGACAGGAATGGCTAATGTGTTCTCTTAAGTTCCTGGTTTCCTGCTTTATTTTGTTATTTTTTTTCCTGTTCAGTTCCCTCATGTCTGATTTTCTGTTTTGCTTTCCTTTTTGTTAGATTCACCTGGTCTCATTAAGTTCATTCACTTAATCTGTCTTTTGTTTTGTTCATGTGGATTGCTGGTTCATTTTTTTAGCTTCCTGTATTCCTCTGTCAAGTTCCTGGAAAAAACATCTAAATCAGGGGTGGACAACTCTGGTCCTCGAGGGCCGCAGTCCTACAAGAGTTTCCCTGCTGCAACACAGCTGACTCACATCAGACTTAATTAGGAGAGCTTGACATCCAACTGCACTCGTCTGCTAATTACCCACTGATTTGCAGCAACTGAGTTGCAGCAGGGAAACTTCCAATACTTGTAGGACTGCGGCCCTCAAGGTCCGGAGTTGCCCATCCCTGGTCTAGATTCAGGATTATCCCCCCCCCCCCCTCAGCAGACACACTGAGGTATGGTGATTGCTAACCCAGCTTTCTTTTCCCCTTCAGCTAGCTTCATTTACCTTTGCCTGGTGGTTTTTACATCCTATTAAAAAGGTTTTCCTCTCCACTGTTGCCTGCAGTCCTGTGCATGCTCAGAACATGGGTTTTAATCAAAGTAACATTTTAAAGATATGGTTTTCTCAGCATTTTTTAATTATTAATTTGCCTTATATGAATGGAAATATTACAAAAAAAACAAAGAAACCCCCCCCCCCCCCCAAAAAAAATCAAAACGATCAATAGAAATGAGAATTAACTGAATTTTAATTATAAGAGGATTTGGAGTGAATTAAAAACTCATGGACAAATCCATGTCTACATGTATGTTTAAATAGCCCAAGAAAACTTTTGCTCATTAACTTTATATTGACCACATTCTGTCAAAACATTAGCATTTTGCAGTGTTAGCATTGTTATATGCAGCTGCATCTGTGGCAACGATTCTGCCACAAAACATCCACAAAGGCTTGCAATGTTGGAAGGTGACAGTTTAAAAAAAAAAAAAAAAAAAAAAAAGGACAAAGTAACTGGTGAACAAAGTTAGCTGTTTTTAATAAGAGTTTGTGTAAAACAGATTAGTTCTGGTCTTTTTTTCTTGATGCATTTCCCCAGTTAAACAACTCCAACAGACATGTGAAATACGTCTTAATGGTACAGATGAAAGGTGTACATACAGTTAGGGGTGCATGCAGATATATTATTCTACATCTGTCCTGCAGTCTAAGCTGTTTCAGCTAAATTAACCAGCTCATATTTCCACAAATGGCAATTTGCCCTTTAATTTCTCACACATAAGTAACATCAGTTTCTGATTCTTCCTCCCAACTCCCTACACATGAGCAGTGCTGTATGTTTCAGTCTGAGGCTCCATTGATGAGCAGATTGATTAACAACCACCTGCGGTGGCCTAATCCATATATCATCACATGAGAAAGTCTGGGCTCAGTGTAGGGAGGGGATACTAATGAGTGAGGAGCAGCTGAATGGTAGCAGCACTGGTCTACTCCATCGCTCATAATCAGCAGAGAGAGTAAAGGAGCAGATCTCAGTGAGGGGGAGAGCCTTTGGTAGAATATAGTGGATGGAGAGAACCACCTCCAGTGGCAGTGACATACTTCATCTATTAAAACCATGTATGATAAACAGACACTGGGACAAAGGAGAGTCTGTCAAACCACCTGGGCCATGATTTAATGGGGTAGCGGGACATGATAAAGGTCCAAAGTACAGCCTCCTGGCAAAACAGATGGATTCACCAGCCTTTGAGGATATTTATCCAGTTATTTAATTGGGGAGAAAAGATTACAGACATGCCTCAAAATTTTCTGGCTTTAAGAACAAACTAACGGAGATAAAAAAATAAAAAAGTGGGAGTCAATAACAGCAGCATTTGTTTAGATTAAGCAAAAGACTATCACTAAATTATGAGGAAAAAGAACATTGTAATCAACCTGTAAATTTCCATTTCCACGATTAAATGTGCTCATCTGCAGATAAAAACGAGGCGCACACCTTGTAGAGCTGTTACAAAGTGGATTGACATGAATTATGGCTTTAACACAAGAGATGTCAATCACAACAGAGGAGATGATCAAGCTTCTTCTTAACGAAGGACCTTGAAAGGGGACATCAAAGTGTCCGGGCAGAAAACTTATGTCAGAAAATGCACCGCAAAACAAATGGGCAGAAACTGGATTCAACATCTGTGCCTGAAGTATAAGAAGCCATTTAGGGAAATGGAACTGACATAAATAAGCCATAGTTTACATAGGAAAAAAAAATAAAAATAAATAACAGTTACTATGAACTGAGGAGGAGCAATTGTGGACAATTGATAACTGCATGAAATTCATACTGATTCAGCGATGAATTGTGAATCTGGATGGTGCGAGGTGATGATCCTGGAAGTTTAGCATGCCACTAATCTTGTGATATTTATTTTTTTATGTGATGATTTATATAAATGTTATGGAGCTGCATGTCAGGTGAAGCCACTGGGAAGATGACTGTCATTACCTCTGCAATAGTTGTGCAAGTTTACATGGACATTGGACACTTTTCTCATCCCATTGGTTGAAATGACAACATTATTATCATGCTGTAGAGCAAAACTGAAAACTTCACTTTAAAAAAGGACAAATAAGGTCAAAGTCATGGCCTGGAAGGAGTCCAAATCTCAAACCAACTGCAAATATGTGCTGGAAATAGAAAATGGTCCATAACAAGAAATGGCAGCAACAATCAGAGAAAGTTGGAGTCAGATCGATGAAGAGAACCGTTTGTCATTTGTTAGACCGGAAGCTGTCATAAAAGCCAGAGGTGGTGCAACGAAGTGCTAGTGGTGGTTTTTATTTTTGTGATTCCAAACATTTTTCCTCAGAATTGAATGATTCTATTTTCCCCTCTGCATGACGCATAACAGAAATTGACATTTTTTCTTGCTTTCTTTTGGAGTTTTTTTTCAAGCCAAAAAGTTGCCATTGTAAAAGTAGTATTTTGTATCTGTGGTCTGCTGTCTTTTTCTACTAAATTAAACACACTAAATGAACATCGTCCAGAGTTGTGTCACTTATTCCTGGTCAGCTTTGCAATTCTGATTTCAGCTTTGAAACTTTTGACCTGGTTTTACAACTCTGTGTTGTTACAGGAACATCTCACATCTTTCAAATGTCTGATGTCACATTTTCAGACATTTACAATCTTGAGTAGCTTGGAGAATTTTGCATGAACTCCTTTGCTGTTGTAGTTGCATTGGTCATCTATGTAATATATCCACATTGCTAAACCTGCTCAGAAACAGGTTTATAAGATGTGAACAAGATCATGATGGAATCAGGAAATCTACCAAACCGTTACCATGACGGCAGGTTGGACAAGGGCACGGATATATGCAGGAAATGTAAAGGATTTTAGACTGTACCTCTGAGAAGACAATTAAACTCCTAAATTTTTTGAAAATGGAAAAATAAATATTTTGGTGGAATATCAGAGATGGAAACTGTTTAAGGTGGTCATCTCCCCTGGTTTTGTTCATTTAGCTGAAAATCTACATATCTAAGGAACCTTTTTAAAGCACCATAACAACATTTCAGCAGATATTTGATTTTGCTTCTTGCTCCTTATTTCAAGGTTTAAATAATGAAACCCTTAATCATGCAGAATAAACATGAAGGTAAAAAGCTCTAAATGGGTCAACAGGATTTTTGAACACTGCTATTTAGGCAAAGCAATTTATGGCACAATTCAGCAACACTGATTCAATGTGCTTTAAAACATTGGAAAATAAGCATAATTTAAAATGAAAGGAAAAAAAAACATTTAACAATGTTAATATGTTCAAGTTAAAGGTTCACACTTATAAACCAGCAGATTTGGACTTTAAAACTGCTGAAATGCAGCTGAGAACAGGACAATCTTTAACCTGGATTTAAATAACCTGTTTCAGCTGATCTGAGCCTTTCTAGGAGTTTGTTCCAGACATGCAGAGCATAGAAACTGAATGCCACTTCTCCATGTACGATTCTGACTCTGGGATCTGATAAAATACCAGATCCAGATGACCTGAGGGGTCTAGTGGGTTCATGGTGGTCTTAAACCATGCAGTGTGGGGTGAGTGTAGAGGGGAAGACTGAGTCTGACAACACCAACTAGGAGATTTTACCCTAGTAATTTACCAACCACACAGATTCAATAAAGCCCTGGACATCAATGGGTTTCACAATAAAAACAATGTTTGACAAAAATAAGCTCTAAAAGTCCATAACTAAAAAGCAGACACTTCTAAAAGCCTACTACTGGGCAGCCTGGAGATAGGTAAGGGGGCAGGCCTGATAAGGAAGAGCAATTTGCCAACTAAAAAAACAAAACATGCAATGGCATCTCACAATAACCACAAAATCAAAGATATAAAATCAAAAACAAACAATACAAAATGTTAAAAGGCAGGTTGCTTCCCTCTAACCAATATTAGCCCCAGCTGTGCACAAGATCACCAGGGAACAGCAGGGAGACTGGATGCCAGGTGGGAACTGTAGCCTTGTGGACAAACCTCCAGTGGACGAAGCAGGTCGAATCCAATGCTGTGACCCAGACAAGATAGCAGAGCTTCAAAGGGCCCTGGAGCAACAGCACATCATGGCGCATACTTCACCAATATACCTATGAAGAGCATGTTTATTCACTGGGTGCAATAAACCAACCAACTATAGCAGGAGACGCCCGACCTGGGAGCGACGTATAGCCCACCCCACTGAAACAAAGATTAAACAGATGCTGGGAGGAATAGGTGGCTCAACTCACCCGGCAGCCCAATGGCAGTCACAGCTGGCAGACTCCCAACGCTGCAGGGGAATAAAGTGAGTAGCCCAGAGACCAAAATACCAGTAGTTCACAAATACATGGTACTTAAAGATTTTCAATGGTCAGAGCTAAACTGCAGCAGACTGGATCCAGAGACAGACTGGGAGGTAGGCAACACCTGCCCCACTATAAGGCCCTCTAATTAGCCTTAATGGCTTCCACCTGGTGGATGCAGACTGGTGTGGAAAGGTGAAGCCTTCCTCACCACAAGAGCTTCACAGATCTGCAACGGGACTTTAAAGTCTGTCTGGCAGACTGGCAGCCAGTGTAAGATCTGGATGTTTAAAGACATTTAAATCTCTCCATTCTCCATCTGTGATATTTTTCATTTAACACTTTTATAACTTTGTATCATCCATCAGGCACAGTTTTGGGTTCTTTTATTTGGTCAGGATGTGTTTGTGATGATTAGCAAACACTGGTCCTGAATTCATGTACAGATTACCATGAAGGCTGTTTGGAGTACTTTGGTTGATATGTGCATATGTTTCTGAGGACACATTGTCCCCAAGCACATAGACATCAGGTTGAAACCAGAGGATACCTGATATTAAAAAGTTAGCTTAGCCTCCTAACTATAAGCATGCAGTTGCTAGCACAGCCTACCTACAGTTCAGATCTGTCATCTATTGAAATTTTTCAGCACACTGACAAAAGAAATATGATTAGAGGCCCCAAGGTGTTACATTTACATTTTCTCCATTTATTCTCTCTTTTGTTTCATGATGTATTTCTTCTGTGGTAAACAGATTACCAGATGTCATGGCTGAACAGCTAATTTCCTCTGATATTTATCCACACACACACACACACACACACACACACACACACACAAACACAAACTCACAGAATAACTGAGTGTGGATGCTTAGATTATGTGCAGACCTCAGTGTCTTTGATGAGTTGTATATGTGCTGGATAATCGTGCAGTTTTAAGCTCGAGTCATTGCGCATGTTTTGTCTTTTTTAAATTCCTTAAGAACATGTATTCAGATATACTTAGTTAAGCCGATATTTTGACAGATTAGTGCTACTGAATCATGTGAATCACAACTTTTACTTTAAAAACTCAGAGATCCTTAACATGTTGATCTGTTGTGTAATCTGAATTCAAAATGGTGGGAGCTTCACTTCCAGAAATGTCACTTTCTTGCTTACATGCTGACGTTATTTTTCCAACATGGTATCATGATGATGATGCACAGACAGAAAGCTACTTCCAACACGTTCCCTGCACCATTTTCATAGACTAAATGGACAATGGTAAGGCCAAGTGTAAGGGCTGTTGTCATCCTTGACCAATTTACAAAGTCCATAAGTCCATAATGTCCACAGTGCAAAATGCTGCATATTATTGTATCTTATCCTTTCTTTGTTGGTTATTCAATGAAAATAAGATACAAAACAATATAAAATAAAAATAAATTAAAAAAAAAAAAAAAAAATCTATTTTTTTTAAACCTGCTTTGATGTTCATTTCACTTGAAGCATTTTGAGCTCCAGCCCACAATGCGTCGTGGTCCATACTGACTCATCTAGTGACCATCAATGACCACTACTTTTCAAGATGCATTATGGGTAATTTTAAGTGCTCTTTGTTATTCTCGGTGGATATTCAGACACTCCTAGAAAATGGTGTGACCACTGCCTATGGAAAAGTGTGGACATTGGGACACATCTTTAATCTTTCTTGTGGCTGTTTTTTTTTTCCACCTTTAAGTTTCTTACCAGTATTAAAAAAAAAAATCTTAATTTCACCTCTTATTTCAGTAAATGTTCTTTTCTTACAATATAATAAAATATAATGGTGCAACTCAAGCTTTCTAGTTTTTAAAAAAAAATTTTTTTATTTCATTTAAAAAAAAAAAAAAAAATCTATTACATGTAATTCAGGATTAAAGTGATATGAGCTTGTACTTTTAGATGGTGTTTAAATGACTGAGAGAGTCGTAGGAATAATCATGATTTAGGAATAATCATGACTTGTGATTGGCTGTTATGGGATGGTAATTAACTGGACAGGTGCATAAGGGACTCTCACTGAGCCAATCTAAGTAAATGTAGCTTCTTTAGTTTTATTTGCTCTCTAAACAGCAATGTTTCCACTTTTCATCAACCCTCAAAGGCGCAAACATCATGTTCATTTTCCTCCGTAAAAATCCAACTTTAATAAAAGTTCTAAAATTAATTTATTTGCATAAAAGATTTTCAGCTTTTTTTCTTTCATGTAAAACAGAAATTATGATTTGAGGTGCAATTATGAACCTTGAATTATAAAGAGAGAAATATGAATAAATGATGTTTGAGCAGTTGGGTTTGCTCACTATTCAACACTTGCTAATGATAAATCTGATGAATGTGATAAATCACACCATCTGAGTTTATGTGTGCACATTCCCTTGCAAACAATATTGTTATGTGTCAAAAAAGGAAGCTACTATAAACCCAGTGAAGCCCAGATTTTAGTTGCATGTTATTTCACCACAAACAAAACAGTTCCAACTACAAACCTGCGGCACCTTGGGCATCGTCTTTGATCTGTTATTGACAGTCTAATTAGCTCAGCAAAAGCAATGAAAGTAGGACAGGAGAAACCTGGCTTTCTCACAAGAACACAGTTCAAAGAAGTTTTGTCATGTCAACCGTGAATCGGCAGTTTTGCAACACATATTTTGCAGTTACAGCCTTAGCTCAGCACATGACTGGGTTTGTTAATTGGAGGTTAAAACTGCAAATAAGCCATGAATAGAAGTTAAATAGTACATCGCTTTTATTACTTGTAATGGTACAATTTAAGTCAATTTTCAGAGATGAAAAAGGGAGCATAGTAGATGAACATGTTGGGACATAAATCTATTTTATCAGTATGTTGATCTTTCTGGAATATGAAGGAGATGGTAGAAGGGACAAAAGAAACCGGATGTAACCCAGAAAGTTTCTGCAAACTTTCTAGGTTACAAGATTTGAGCAGGTTTTCAAACATTCCCGAGGAGCCCATAAGAGTGTAAATGGATGAACCAAGATCTTTTTCTTGGGTGAGATAAGATGTACAGCTTTGAATATGAACTAATTAACACTTATGTGAGCCAGACTTGCAGAACTAAAAAGGTTTTAATCCAGGAAACTACGGGTAAGTTAACACAGGGTGTAGCACAGGGAGTTAACACAAGGTTATAACACAATGACACGCATGTGGGATGTCTTAACTAATGATACCAGGTGAGCCATTTAACAGGAAAGCAAAACAGGAAAGTAGACATCAAGGAACTAGGAAAACTACAAACTAAAACAGGAAACTGGAACTAAGAAAAAACCAGAAAGCAAGACAAAAAACACAGAACAGGACAACTGGACTGGATGCTGGGAGGACGAGGACAATGCTGTCTTCAAGCTCAAAAAGGGATCAAAAGGATCCTATTTGTGCCTGACAAATAAAATGCTCCTAATGTCCACTTGTAAACGGTGGCCGGGGCGTGTTAAAACAAAATAAAGAAAGAAAACAAAAACAGGGGAAAGACGGTCCTCCCGGCCACCTTGGTTCTCTTAAAAATCAGGGGGAGCAGAGTCGACCACACTAAATCTCAATAAAAACGGTTGATTAAAACAGGATAAAGGATTTTTAAAAAAGTAAAACGGTTAAAATATTAAAATCCCAGTCCTCTAAAAATGTCCTTTAAAACGTCCTTTAAAATGGCCACTGTGAGGCTTGGGGTGGTCCTCCTCTCTGCAACGACGGATCCCGTCTTCAGCCTTCCATTCGGCGACATCACGTTCCAGGACCATCAGAGAGGAGCATACACGGCCCTGCAGCCAGCCTCTCCCTCTGGACCCTAAACTAAGCCATTTGTACTCACGCTTGGTCCTGGGCCAGGAGTATCCGGAGTATCCTGCACCTTAGGGTCCAGACCGGCTGCTGCACTTCAGGCTCCGCCTTGCCACCACCAAGCCGCGGTGAGACCAGTCGTCACTGGCCCCTCAGCGTTTCCTTCCTTGTTGTCGTCGTCATCGTTGTTATCATCATCATCATCATCATCATCATCATCATCATCATCATCATCATCATCATCATCATCATCATAGCAGTCGTCATCGTCGCCGTCTTCCATTTTTCAGGAGCTCTGTCTCTTTCCTTGTCATGCTCTCCCGCTTCTCTTCTCTCCTGTTTGTCACACCTGTTGCTCCAATTTAAATGGTCTGCTTCCAATCACCCAGGTGTTCCCACTTAGCAATTAGGGGTGAGGTTGATAGGCCTCCAGGGCGGGTTAGTAGTCACAGCAACAGTTAAAACACATGCAATAAAACTATTTCATTTAAAAACCATGCTTTTGACCCCGTCACACACAAATAGAAAAAGAAAGGAGGAAAAACAAATAATTCTCACCCGCAACCCATCTGCACAAAATAAATCCCCGTCAGAATCCGTGCTGTTGAATTTGATCTATGTCATTTTTACCTGCAGTTACCCGACCCACGATGCAGGAATCTTCTCAGCACTGCCCAGCAACTGGATATCAACTCAATGGAAATTTTAGACACACACCGGCTGCTTCAGCAAAGAAATCCAAATAGATGTTTCCCAAAGGAAGGGAGGACTGACTTTTAATTGCTTGAGAGAGCCCAAGGAGGAGACAGGATGCAAGATGGATGCCAAACTGTCATAAAGGAGCACCAGAAGGTTGGGTTAAATGTCCGGGTTATTAAGCTGCTGGCTTTACTTATATAAAGTGTCTGTATTTATGGAATTTATGGAGCAGCTCAGTGAGAAAAGGGCTGGACAAAAAAAAAAAAAAAAAAAAAAAAGAAAAGAAAGAAAATAGTAAAAACAAGTAAAGAATGTGTTTCAATACATCCCTGAAAATAAGCATATGTTCAGGAGAAACATATTCCATTATTTTGGGGCTACAACAGCAAAGGCCCAGTTTCTGCGCAAGCCTTGATCTAAAAGAAACTGATCGCTCCATCTGGGTGATTTAAGAGGCACTTATAGTTGTAAGATCAGGAAGATACAAAGGAACCAGCCCATTAAGAGCCTTATAAGTCAAGAAAGCCTTCAGATCAATCGTAAAACATCCGGGAAGCCAGTGAAGGGAAGCTGGTACTTGAGAGATGAGCTCTCTTTTACATTTTCCTCTTATCAAACAAGTAGCAGCATTCTGGACCAGGAGCAACTGTGAAAGAGAAGCCTGGCCAATCGTAACCTACTGAGATGTGATAAACACAGAAATTACCTTTTAAAAGTTAATAAACAATTAAAAAGAAAGGTTTGATTTTCAATAAAAACTTCATTATAAGGAAACATTTGTTTCACTTATGGACTTGATATAAGCAAAGACTTATTCAAGTCCAGAACCAAACTTAACTTTTTTCCAGCCAGGAGCATCATGTAATGGCTGTGTTTTGCTTCATGGCACATTATGGTCTATTCTAACCAGAGCTGGTCTGAGCTCCTCAGTTTCTACAGGACAATTATTCTCCTGAACCATGAGACAGGCCAGACTAATTAGCTGTCGCCTTGTTGTAGATGGGATCCCTTTCAAACTGCCGCCTCAAAGCCAAACTACAGGAGACAAGTCATATGTTCCCAAGCAAATTACCCTGGCAAATTAAATGTGTCCGTGCACAAAGCCTCATGCTATCATGGCAACACGAGTCTGACACTAATTCTGCTGAATTTGTGAGGAGTTGTGGATGACCGGCAAAGTGAAGAAAAATACTGAACGTAGCAACAAGCTGTATTTTAAGCTGAACTGAGCATTTCAGATTATGTTTTAGATTTAATGAACACTATTCTGAATTTCATCATATTCATCGAGGTTGCTGGGCCTTTCTTGTGCCCAGTAGTGCTTCTTCTACCTGATGGCAGACAGACATTCATTAGGCTGCTTCTTGGAACTGTTGCTTATCTTCAGCATCCCGAAAGGCTGCAAAACCACACTTCACCATTTCATTTCCAGGCTGTAGCATCATGTGATGGCTGTGTTTTGTTTTGTGGCACGTTATCTTATAATGTCACAGGCCAGCAACTGGATATCAACACATTCTCTATTTTTATGGCATGCCAAGGCTGATTAGGCAAAGAAAGGCATGAAGACCTTGTCAAAGGAAGGAAGAAAAAGAAAAAGAGTGACAGAGCAAGAAGTAAGCCAATTATCGTCTTAGAATGTCTTAAAATACTTTAGCGGTCATAAATAGATCTTTATCTTACTCTCTAAAGCACTAGATTCAAAATATGGGTCATAAGATCATTTCAGGGGGTAACCTAAAGATTGTTAAAAAGAAGGATTTATAGCCTGAATTCATCAAATGTTTGGTTGTGAATGGTTGTCAAAATCAAACCAGTAATGTAGAGATGAATCTCTGAAATTAGCACCTTAATCTTTTAACATAATGCAAAAAAGACAAAGTTAGTAAACGTGATATATTAGAAATCTGAATTCACCATTATCTCCATGAGACAAGCTGACTTTGAGCATCTAAGCGTCTCATCACAGCAGAAAACCACTTTATCTTCTTTTTTTTTTTATCAAGATCCTGACACTTTTCCAGCCTTACATTTAGAGGATGGCTGTAAGGGGACCCATATAACATATCACACAATTAATCACTCATTTGTTTTGTGGGGATGGAAATTATGAACACAAGATATGTAATTCTTGGGGTCATGGCTCAAAAAGTTTGAGAGCCACTGCTCTAAAACAGAAGTCTTTAATAGGGAGTCGGTGATCCTTATAGAGGTCAGTAATGGTGCTGCAGGGAGTTGTGAAGCTTTGCTTGGTAAGACCATTTTTGACTTTGCTTTTGATATTTCCCCCCCCCCATTAATTCCATGTTTTATATTAGATTGACAAAATAGAGGCAGAAGATGTCATTTTTTAGTTAGAAATAAATCCATTCAGACATACTAGAGCTCACAAGCTGGGCACCAGTTCACTTCCAGCAGGACATTAACCTAGACCTGCCCCGTCCAGTCTCTTCCTCACAATGAGGAGGACCTCACTGCCCCTACTACTTCTTTGCCAATCACAAGACCGCATGTTGCATGCTGACTCTGCCAGACTCCCAGTGATTAGCCATCTGCTGCCAATTGTATGAACATTGTTATCATCATAAATGGATCCTTCTAAAAATGAGAAACCTTCCTCAGAAACCGTTCAGTACAGAAGTTATCAGCTCTATTTTTTCAACCATTTGGAGGTCATTGGCATAAAAGTTAGAATTAGGTTAGGAGATCCTGGGAAACATGGTCAAGCCAGCCAAACAAGCCAAATATACAAAGTCCATAAGCCCAAACCCTTTTCTTCAGACTTACCCCCTGAAGCCAGTATTCCAAAGCACAGAAACTCATAAAGCTTTTGTTCCCAAGTGTTCACAAGCGTTTGTACCAACTTCTGATGTAGTATGCCAGTTAATGGAGCTAGCCAAGCTCTGGCTTTTGCTTCATAGCCTTTACAAATGCTGCAAGCCTCTAAGCGCATGTGATTGAAGACAAGCTCGCATAGAGGGGTTGAGGGACAAATGTTAGAGTTTTACAGTGATATAACCATGCTATCATTTTGAACGGGTCGGCTAAAATGATTGGATCGTTGTGTTTTCAGTCCTGTCTGTTCTGAAAGGGACTAAAAATGTATTATTTTTGTGTATTGAGTATTTAAAAAACTGGCTGCCAATCTGGGTGCGAAAGGGATTTTAAGCAGTATAGTAACTTTGTAACGCATTACCGTAATGAAATTACTTTTTTGGGTAACAAAGTATATGAATGCATTACACTTAAAATACCAGCAATTAAATGACTTTACTGCCCTGTAGGAAGTAGTTTTCTTGGTTTACCTGAGCTGTATTTGCCTTTTTGTAAAATTCTGATTCATTTAGGTAGTGTGTGCAAGCCATAGACTGTATATAAAGAGATGGACGGAGCCTCCATGACGTCAACCATAGGTTTCTGAAGAGCTGAAATGAAGCTCAGTGGGCGGTTCCTACCGTCGCCATGTTGGCAGCGTCATGCGCGTCGTCTCGCTCGGAAAATACAAATATGGGCAAAGAGGTGGAGCTGAGAGGGCAGCCGTGAGCATCATGGTGGATGATTGACATCTAATGAACTCCGAGCTTTTTGTAGCTAAAAGCTAACCGAGCTAACCAGCTAACGGAGGTAAGCGGGCTAAAGCTAAGTCACATTGTTAACCGGCTAAAAACCGCGGTTGTTCTACGTTCTTCTTACTTTAAGCCGGAGATTGGCTACCTGTCAATCAAAAGGACACGCCCCTAAATATGCCGAACTTCGAGATTAAATTACTTTAAAACGGCTGAGTTAGAAAAAAATTCACTCCCCCCTCAGTTGTCATGAAGGTAAACCTGACCTAACCCTTAAACCTAAAATGGATTTTTGAACCAGGCTGTATGTTTATTTCTGCTGTGAAGTTGGTCTTTTTAACATGGGAGTCTATGGGGATTTGCTCTGTTGCATGCGCATGTGTGTGTGTCTGTGTGTCCTTGCCTGGACAGGTTGCCACAGAGATTGATTTGAGTTAGGTAACTGCTTGAGTTTCCACTTCTAAACTTAACAGAATAAAATAAAACAGTTTTTATTCTACTGAAATTGTTTTCTTTGACTTTGCAGAAGTAAACTCCTCTGGCCGTTACATCAGCTGATCAGTCTGTTTGATCAGCTGCTGTGTAAAATCATTAAACTATCAGAGATCTGAAAACACTGACAGTGAAAAGATCATATCTAATAACAAATATAATTTCCCTTTGTGGACTCAGTAAAAATCTCCTCTCTCTTCCAAGACAGTGTTCATAAATCTAATTTACATGAGGACATGTAGTTGATGTGCCGTGAGTGAATTCAGGCCTGTAAAAGTTTAGCGTGTATCAGCACAGCATGACCTCATCATAGCATCCTTCATCCTGTTTTTAGATTTTACAGTGAAACTTATTTCTTCAGCACACATCTGCACGGTGTATGATCCATATATCTACGTCATAAATTAAGAAACAGGAAGTAATTACTAAAAAAAAGTAATTAGTTACCTGTTGTGTCTGTAAACTATAATTAGATTAGCAACACAAACACAGGGGAAGCATGAGGGGACCGCACAGTTTTAGACTGGAGAAGCAAAGAAATATACAGCAGGAATGGAAGCCTGGAAGCAGAGGGATTTAATAGAAATAAGGCACAATTTAGACTGAGAGGGAATTTGGGACGATGTGGAGCAAAAAATAAACCAAAGTCATCAATACATCAAATTATGTCACAGAGCACATCTAACAACCAGTTTCCTTTTTTTTTTTTTTTTTTTTACAAAGGTTTTGGATTAATGGCTTACTATACAAAAGCTGACAGGGGTGCAGTTATACTCGCAATCTGCTGTGCAACTTCTGAAGGATGGCAGAAATTGTTGTAAATCAACGGTAGAAAGTTCGTCATCACAGGCGAGAGGAAGGATGCACCCTAGACAGATTGCATCGCAGAGGTGTTGAATATGCAGAGGTTTAAATAAGATGTGAGGCTCTTGAAGTTCATAAAAAAGATAAAAAGAGGATTCATGTTTGTAGAGGTGGAAGACCTGCATCATTTATGATTTAGTTTACTTTAAAGAGGTTTTGGTTTTCATTTTAAAGAAGTTAGTGAGCATTTTCCCGTCTGCCCTACCAAACCTTCCTCCATCTAACGGCACAGTAAGGAAGCATGTTCACAAAAAACAATTTCATCCTTCCCCAGTGAGGGGTCAGTCCATCCTCTCTCTTATCCGCAGGTCTCTTTGTTCCAGACTTAAACTTTCCCTCAGGAGGTTCGTGAATACCTCTTGAGGAAAATCTTGGCTTGGAACGTTTAGTGCCATTTAAGAGGACTCTTAGGAGGAAGATAAGCTCCTTTGTGAATACAGCCCCAATCCTACAGGGAACATCTCTGCACAGCTAAATCCTTCTTATACAAACCCTGTGTCCCACTCTCCTCATTACAATCCCTCTTTCGTTCTATTTTGCTCACTTTGCTTTTTCGTTTTCATTCTCTGCATCTTCTCACACTATGAGTCTCTACAGGATGCAAAGGTTCGACCTCATCAATATTTCCCCATGAACCCGTCCGTGTCTGTTCAGAGACACATGAACAGAAGCTGCCAGCAAAGCATCTGTAACTTCACACACCCTAAGGCCCGCCATCTTTAAAAAAAAACAAAACAAAAAACAATAGCTCCAACCATACTTTTTCATTTTAGTCAAAGTTAAGTAAAATTCTAAACTCGGCATGTGCTTCCATACAGGAGCTTTGTTTGTTTTCGTTTTGGCGAAAATACAAGTTGACTGATGTAAATTCCCTCTGCATTTTTCTTTATCAGTGCCGTTGTGTTTGCTTGCATTTTCTCATTTTAAAAGAAGGTAGCTGGAAGCAAGCTGTATGTCAGTGTCGTCATCATCATCATCATCATCATCATCATTATATGAATGTCAGGTATGAATGTCTCCCTTCAAAACAAGCTATAAGCACAGGCTTCAAATAGTTTATTATAAATGGTTCCCCAGCAGCTTGTTTTAAAACTTCTGATGAGCTGTTATTTTTATCTGTGCCATTGCAGAAGGGAAAGATCTGAAACCTGCAGGAAAGTGGCCCAAAAGGCCTGACTTGTCGTGTTAGGCCAAGCCAGGTTCTGTCATAACATAAAAAGAATAAAATGAGAACTAGAGTTCGACACAATGTTGCTGCATTCACTTTCCCTGGGATGGGGGATGAGCAGTAACCCCACCTTGCTATGTAAACATGACCATATTACCACCTGCAGGGAGACCATAGATCAATACATTATTTCTTCCAAAAATCTTCGTTCTGTGTCTTGTGGAGGGACAGATGGAATTTGAAAACTTTAACTGAAATAAATGGCGTCTCCTGATAGGTAATATTTACGTTGTTTGTGTGTGTATCCACGTTCCTCTGGCACCCCACGACACAGTAAAGACAGTAAAACATTTAGCATGTCTTCTGGCCCCCTTTTGGCTAAGAATGATAATTTCACCCACCGACACTAATGTGTGGCCCTCAGCGCATCGGAGAGTCAGACCATCTGTCACATGACTGTTGAAAACACTTTGTGAAGATGGATGTACCACCTTCACAGATCTGTGCACAGAAGTGCATTTTAATTTATTCAAATTCAGCAGAACTGATTTCAAAAAGGAAACCCTGCAGATATCACCATAAAGCCGAGACAAAACCAGGCATAGTTGCAGTCTAGGTGTTTCTTGTGGGTCTCTTGTTCTCTTTATCCTAAGGTAGACATCACTACATGCTCACACAGCCACAAACGCACACATACACACACACACACACACACACACACACACACACACTCATGGACATGTCTTCCTTGTGGCCTGTTGTAGGTGAATTGATGTTCCGTGGAAGATAAAATGAGCCCCTCTGGGCAGAAACAGCTTCACTAAATTTCTCTACCTCTCCATGTGATGTGAGAGAACATGTGTCTCTGTGTTTCTTTGTGTGTATGTGTGTGTGTGTGTGTGTGTGTGTGTGTGTGTGTGTGTGTGTGTGGCTAAGAAGAGATCCATCAACTGGAAATCAGCTCTGTGCCTCTGCCCTCTCTTTATACTGTCTAATCCACCCGATCTTCCCTTGCTCTTTATTTCCTAGTTTTCTTTCATTACATCCTCCCTCACACTTCATCTTCCCGTCACCCCCCCCCTTTAACTTACTCATTTTCCATATCATCCCTCTCTTTCCCATTTTGACGCTGGTCCTCATTTCCCTCCTTTCGCCTGCTCCGGTTATCTTCTTTTAATCTTCCTTCCTTCCTCGCCTTTTCTCCTCTCTCATCCTACGTTTCTTCTCTCCAGTGAATCTCGTCTGCTTCCAAACCATCGAGACGCCATTTTGTGTTCGCTGCCTGACAAACTTCTGCATCTCTGCCTAATATGTCTCCCTCCTCCCTGTCTCTCTGTCACCTCATCTTTTCCACCTTTGGCTTCTTGTGTCCCTGCTTTAGTCATCTTTTCCTGTGTTACATGAGATATCATGCAGCATGCTCATGAACATGAAAACTCAAAGAAAACACACAAAAGAAACAAAAAAAAAGTGCCCTATTTAGTGAAGAGGAGCCACTATTCATCATGTTATTGGTATCTTTTTTCCCCACAAATTTCAATTAATATTCTGAATATAAAGCTACGAGGCAATCTCGGCGACTAGGAAATAAAACTGTTTTTTTCCATCTCATCTTTTTTTCCAACTGATTTGAAGCTGCCATTCTAAGTAGCTGCTGCATTAATCTTCTTGTCCTTCTGCCTTACCATGTCATGCAAACTCTCCTTTCCTTCAGTCAAACACAGGCTTCATCTACTAATGGTTCAAATCCCTTTTAATAACCAGAGCAAAAATGTTTCAGGCAGCTGACTTTGATCCAGGGACCTGTGGAGGTGCCTCCATGCTGCTCTTGGATTTCCTTCTTGGGTTGTTGTGAAATCTAAAGTCAGAACAGAAAGTCGCTCTCATTGTAAGTGATTGTATCTGCATGGCACATTTTGACAAACAGATGGTTTTTATTGCAAAGAATGTTTCTCCACAGAAAACAGTAATGAACCACAAATCTTGGATGCATGAGATCAATTGTTTATCCTCAACTTCGCATACACACTCAATGGTTGCCTTTTTTTTCCCTTTTTTTTTTTTTTCAAGTTGTTAAGAATTAAGTCCCAGATAGCAGTCATATCAGAAATAAACTCACTTTCTCTCTGTCTTAATAATGAGAAAAACAAACAAAAAAACCCTACTGTATCTGATCTGGTGTTAAAAGTTCTGTTCTTGCAGTCATGCTGCAGTTGAATGAATGAATGAATGAATGAATATTATCTGACCAAAGACATATATTAGATTTTGTAGATGAGTGTTTTTTGCACATGTGATGGATCTTTATTTGTAATATATCATACAGCACAGATATGGCACAGTGTTTGCTGCAGTGATAACCTATAAGACTGTTTTCCAACATGTGCACAGTTGTGGATGGTGTTTGTCCAAGTTTGTCTCCTCATTGGACATTAGTCAGTCATCCCAAACACTGCAACTTACTGGAGTAAAAAACACACACCCACACACACCCACACACACACACACACACACACACACAAATTCTATATGTATGTATGTATGTGTAGGCTCTCTATGGGTACTTCGGCTTCCTTCCACCATCTAAAAACATGCATGTTAGGTTAATTGGTAACTCTAAATTGTCCCGATAGTGAGTGTGTGCATAAATTCTTGTTTATCTCTCTGTGCTGGCCCTGTGATGGATGACTGCTGGGATAGGCTCCAGCTTCCCCGCTACCCTTAATTAGACAAAGCAGATAAGAAAATGACTGATAAATGATAACATTCTAATTATCAAGTTTACCTTAGAATTAGTAATATAAAAAGGATTTGTCACAAATATGACTGATTAAAATAATTTTGTCGTCCAAATTACAACTCTGACTTCTAAAGCTCACCTGCTGCTGTGACCCTGCTTCTCCACCTTCCTCTACACATCCTCCTGTCTGAACTACCTAGCAGCTTTGATTGCGCCATGCAACAAAATAACACAATAGATGTGTTTCCATTACACCTAGAATTGCGCAAAACTAAATGTAACAATAAAAAAATGCAAATAGAAACACTGCATTTTCAATGTAGTGCACCATTGGTAGATTGCATCGCAGAGAAAAGAAAATGAGGGAGAAAAGGTTCAAAAAGCCGTAGCGAATTCTCTGCAGCAAGTAGAAAACCCCCAAATAACGCTACGTGGCTACCTAGCATAAGCCACAATTTTCGTAAAGTCTCATTTCTCTCACGAGATTTTACGATACTTGAGGGTAATTTGCTAAACACTGTTCTATGGAAACACCTGCAGTTTATGAGTGTTGTTTGTCAAAACTTACAATTGTTGTTTTTATTTTGTGTAAGAATGTAATGGAAACGCAGACAAGGGGACAGCCAATGACATTAGCAAGAAACAAAAGTGCAGAAACAGCTTTACCAGATAATGGGTTGTGAGGACTTATAGATTGCTTGTTGTACAAGAGAGGACTTATCTCTTAGATGTTTGTGCCACAGAATATGATAAGGACAAGTCGGGACTTGCAGGACATTGTTAAGGACATGTCCTTATTGTTCCTAAGCGATTATACCCAAGCCTATATACAAGATCATTAAAAAAAAAAAAAAAAAAACTTTCAGAATTTTTCAGCTGAAAAGTTGCAAAAAACTCCACATTTTTCCAGGTGGGCACATTTCAGTGCAAGTCCTTGTTCCCCTCTTTCCAGCCTCATCAAAATGTTCCCCATTTAGCTATTAGTTGGAAAAGCATGGCAGGAAACAGCAGCACTCTCATCCGACAGCTGGTGCTGCTGCAAACTTTGCGGCACCATTGGGACTAAAATTTCCCACTTTATTTTTCTGCATCAAGTACAATGAAATGTTTGGACAACTAATTCTTCAAACAACTGGGAGACAAGCAGCTTTTCTTTTTTTGTGTTTAGCATTTAAACTAAGCAGAGCTGTTTTACTGATATCAACACTTGTTTAGATGTAAAACGTAATGCAAAAAGCTGATATGTAAAATTCCCAACAGCCATATAAAGCATCTCCACCAATTCAACAAGCATGAAAACAACAAATATACCAAGTGCTTCATTTACATTGATTAAAAGCTCCTAATTTTCTGAAACAATGCTGTTATTTTAGGCTTTTTGATGTGTAGTATCACATGTATATAAAGGGGAGTGAAAAGCAGAGTGCTCAAGCTCTTCCTGTCTGTTGTTGTAACAAAAGCAGTTCATTTGCATTCAGCTTTTTTTTTTTTTTTTTTTAAATAGCCAATCAATGGTTGTTCTGCTGCATCAGTGGTAAAGTTCAGGTCTTTGCATATTGAGCAGATTTTTCAAAAGCTTGACATAAAAGGAGAAAAAAGTAATATCACATAAAAAGGCCCTTGGCAGGAGCTTGTCTGTAATATATTCATCGACCTAACATTTCCATTTATTGTAGTTATTTGTCTGTACTTGGACTAGTGAACATAATTAAGTAGAATGCAGGCAAAAGTGGGAAGATGTGGATCGCTGATTTCATCTTCTCCGATCCAAAATAACATTTTGTGTTTAGTCCCTTGGGCACAGAGCAGTGTGTATTTTCCAGATTTAAATCTGTTTAGATTTAGATCATTTTAATAAATGCTGCTTTTTTGCTGTAAGTAGTCTGTTGCAATAAAACAGCTTTGGTTTACCTCTGTTCTGTTATTGGCAATGAATTTGTACACCAAACATAACATACATTTTAACAGAATTATCTTTCAAACCTTTGAATGCATCCCTGTTCATCAACTTCATTTTCTGGGTTCCTCATGCAAAATTGTGCATATAGTAAAACTTGAGAACTTTCGACATCTCTGTAGCGTGACAGAAAATTGAAAACAGCTGAGCATGCATGTGGAGCAGACATGTATAGTCCAAAAGTGGATTAAGTCATTGGTTTCCTGATTATTCAGCATGTTGATGTAAAGCCAACAATGCTGTGGATGTTTTTGTACACACTGACAGATTTCCGTCAGGATGTGGACGAGAGCTGCATTTACTCTGCATGTATTAATGCTCAAGTCCGATGTGTATCTGAGCTTTGATTTTGATTTACAGTTTTTACAATGAAATTGAAATGAGAGCAACATCTGACTGTCATATGAACTGAAGAGACCTAAATACAAAGAAAAAGAATGACATACAAGAAGAACTCGCATTTAGCATGGGATAAACTGACACTTATTCCCATTAGATTTAATAGAAAAGTGTCCAAACATTGGACTGGTACTGTCGGTAAAAATAAATCAGGGCTGTTCAAATACTCACAAGGGACTACAGTTCTTACAAGCTTTCAATGTTTCTCTGCCCCAACACACCTGACTGTGTTACAGTAGTTTTTATGTTTTTAGTTATTTTTGGGCCCTTTGATGGACTGGTGACCTGTCCAGGGTGTACCTGCTTAATGCCCAATCATTGCTGGGACAGGGTTCAGCTTCTCAACAACCCTTAGTTGGACTAACGGGTCAAGAAAATGAATAAATGGAAAGTTAATTTTGACATGGTTTCAACTGTTTGCTATCTTTAATGAAAAGTCAGACTGTTGTGCAATCTTGCTGACAAATGGTAAAAAAGAAAAAAAAAAATAGAAACATCTTCGCAGAGCGACAAAGAGATGATAGAAGTTCTACACTTTGATCGTTGACAAACCACATGTCCTTTATATGTTACAAAGAAGATGAGGCAGCAGTTTCTGAAAGATGTAACGAAGGACTCCTCGAGACAAGGAAGAGTATGAACAAGTTTATTCACCAACAGGGTAATATTGATGATTTCGCCAAGCTGAAGGTGAAGCAGCTAATAGGGACGATCCAGGAGACAGGCAAGTGTTCAAAACCAGGATGGCAAGCCGAGAAGTCCAAGAGACGACGAGGGATCAAAGACCAGGAAATCAACCCATGGAGAATCCAGAAACAGGCAAGGGGTCAAAACCAGAGAATCAATCCAAGAACAATCTTCGGGGTTAGTGAGTGAGTCGGGGCCTGGGAAGGGACAGTGGGAAATAGCTGCGAGGAGTTACGAGGTCCAACAGTGAATGAATGGAGAGCTGGTGTTTATATAGTTGGTGGACTGAAAAGATAACGGGTGAGAATGATTAGTAATGAGGAGACTGGCTGCGAGGGAAGCTGGATGGAGTTGGCATGTCCGTTGCGGAGCCCAGTGCGGGTATTACAAAAGACAACTTGTTTGATCAGCAATACAAAGATGATACGACTGGAGTTCAGTGTCCTGTGTGTGAAACACACTCTTTATTCACCTGTTGTGGAAATATTCTAAACAGTCAAAGGATGAGGAGTCTGGACTGGAGAGAAAAAGGATTAACCAAGTTTATTGAACAGAGAATGAAAAACAAACAAGTGTTTCTATTGCAGTTGGAGAAACTGTCCAGAAGTCTGATTGAGCAGAAGTCTGGAGGGGTTCTGATCCAAAAAACAACAAACCTCAGTTGTTGTTCTCATTTAAGGCTGCCAATCAGACTCTTTGGCACCTCTCAGAAGACAGAGAACCCCTCTTCTTGTAAAGAAACAACCTCAATCTGAGTATTTTTCCATAGCTGGATGCTTATCATCCCAAGTTATCATATGTGCTTTACATCAATGAAGAATAAAAGCATAAAAGCAGATGATTGCTCTACATAATGTCCTTTAAGAAAGTAACTAAGGTTGATCCGACCCCAGCTTAGGAATGCGCTTAGAGAAAACCTTTTACCATATAGAGAACTAATGTATAAGGATTCACATTTCTATAATGAGGGAACATATATGTGAAATACCACATTCAGTCAGACAGAATATGAAATTTCCACCACAAACCTATTTTAAACAAGAAGGGAGAAGTTAAACCTTGTATTCAACTGATTAAAGCTTCTGTGTCACAAAAAATATGCCTCATGGACTGCTGAGTAATGACAAGCATTTGCTCTACCGCCACCTTTTCTGATTTATGGGATATATCAGTTGTGTGAAATCGATTGGGTAATTACTGCCAGTCACATTTTCTAAAATGAACCTGCAGCAGTAAACGCTTCAGAAACTGGACTGCCACACTCAGACTTCAGATCTTCAATTAAAATATGTTTGAGCTTTTTACATGCTCCCATCACCATCCATTATTTATCAGTGCTAATTCTCCCCCACTTTCTCAACTCAACACTATTTAATCTATAATTAATTTACTTAATCTTTTTAATTTGGATGAAAATTTAAATTCTTTTACTTTGAGTGAGGAGATATAATCAGTTTTCCCCAGTATGATACCTGATCGGTTTTGTTGTTAATTTGAAATTATTAAGACATAATTGGGGCGGTCAAGATTATTTGACTAGTCATGACTATGTTAACCACTTACAAAGTCAACTACTAATTTAATCAAAATTTAATAATTTTTTAAAAAAGTTTTACTTCTGGCTTTTAAACGTTTAAGCGAACTGGCACCTTCATACCTTTCTGAGCTTTTGCACCGTCACCGTCTTGTTTAACATCAAAATACAATTTTATTGTCATGAGGCAGCACAACAAAATGTCTTCCAGTACAACCTGTCCAAGAGTAAACAAACAACATACATATAACCCAGTTCACAGCAGCAGCCAGGGAGCGTTGCACCATTTTCGTCTTGCTAAGCTAGCTGCTAGCTTACTGCTAGCTGCTATTATTAATGTCAACAATAAGCTAAACGTTATTTTTCTGGGAATATTTGTTTTGCTTCAGGTCTCGACTTCATTTGATTCTGTAGAACTATTCAGTACTTGAAAATGTAGCTGTGTTTGATGCCACATGAAGAACTATACAAGCATTTAGTATTGTTTTCTTAAGCCCTGCGGCTTGTTTTCCTTATTGTGCTACAAGCTACACAGTTCATTAATAATAATATGTGACTTGTTGATGATCAAAATTACCGTTTATGGCAGCCCTGTGATTAAATGATAGCAACAAAGCTGTAAAGTGTGCCAGGAACATAAAAGTTGCCGGTGCAGCCTGGACGTTTTGGGGGGTACAGAACAACAGATACCAAAAGGCACTGGCTGGCTTTGAAAGACACCATTACTGAGTGTGAGATTTACACATCGGTTCAGAAAGCTAGCGCTTGAAACATTTTTTAAACCAAAATAAAATATAATTATAACACTACAAACATTTGACAGCAGCTTCGTTCCTATTCCAGGTTAGAGGGGAAGAAAAAAGCTGCTATCGCTAACATATAAGGCTGATGACATGATACAAAAAAATACTTGAAAATTAATTCTTCACAGTAAACTTGGTGCAATGTTAATGTATGATTTTAGAGGAAAAGGTTTGTGTTGGACTTCAGCTGCTTTCTCAAGCAGAAGTTGAACAAATGCAGATGACAGTGATGTATTGTGTGTATGTGTGTGTCATAGACTGAATATAAAAAGAGGTGTGTGCGTGCATGGTCTAGCTGTTATGGGTTTTAGTTCAAGTTTTTTTGTGTGGACCAAAACTTTCTATTTATTTCCATATACTCTATGCATCAGCATGTGTGTTACCCTTTCAAATGTTTAGCGGATCATAAATCCACAAGGATGCAAATTCTTGAAGCAGAACAAAAGAGAATGGAGTTCAGCCGGGTCTAGAAGAAGAAAATAATATCTTTATGAAGGTTCGGTTGAATAAATCAATCAGACTCTTTAGCATTTTGCTGAGTCATGCTTCTTCAGAAAGAAAATGTCCCAATCATCTGTTGTAGAAACAAACAGAAGTATGTAAGTAAGCAAGTATTAAAAAAAAAAAGAATCACAAAGAGACACATGCAGCCTGAAAATGCTGCACATAATGATGCAAAATTACAGATGAAACGGACAAATTAATTGTCAAGCAATCATTTTATTTGAAGAGGAAACTCTTTAACTGCCCCTTCCTTAAATAATGATTTAGGTTGATTATTTGTGACGACAAAGCCACAGCTTCCAACTTTTCACTGACTTACATCACATCTTCCAAAAGATTGAAAAATATGAGCAGAGACGGTAAATATTTTTATGACTGTTTGAAATTTCTCATATAGAACCATGTTGTATTTTCTTCTCTTTCTTAAAAGCACATGGAGGGGGTGGTCACAGGGAGTCTTTGGGCTTAATTTATACAGTTGTGTGTCAGAAAGATCACCACCGGAGCTTGGATTCTGAAAGACTGCACCGATGTCCTGACTGTTCCCATTTATAAACCATGATCAGCTGTAAAGTTGGTGCACGTGAGAGAGCGCTCTGCTCCACCCATATGGTTGCTATAAAAGATCAGACAACATCTCTGATAAATATTTATCAAGAAGCAGAAGAATTTTTCTAAAATGACACATCACAGTAGATCCAATGAGAGGCCTGTTGCCATGACTACAAGTGAGCAATGAAGTTTTAAATCTCTTTTATTTTAATATTCTGACCAGAGCCAATGCAGAAGTATGGTTGGCCATTCGTTAATGATCTAACGGATGGTGTGCGACTCCATTTGTGCACTTTGTCAGTTCGCCTCACTTAAAACTCTTATTTTCCTCCCATTTCTCTTGCTTTCATTGTAACTCCTTCAACTCTTCCTTCCTCTAATAACATCATCAATAAATGTGGTGAGACAATCCTGCTACACTCCAGGAGACAAATGCATATGTGGGAGGTGGTGTGTGTCACGCATGTGGGTGTTCCGACTATCTGTGTGTGTTTAGCAGTGTTTACACTGCAGCAGACTGATAAACCTTCTGACTCTTTAGTTCATTAGAATGACAAATGACTGTATCGAGTGTGTATCAGTGTGCGTAAAGGAGTTGAACATAATAAGTCAGGAAACTTAAACTCATAAAACATGCAGTCAGCGCGGGCTGAGTCAATTATGTTTGTTCTAATATTGGATTTTATTTGGATGCAACTAGCTGTGGTGCTTTCACTGCTAACAGATTCCTGACGTGTCTGTTCAGGAAAATATTGTCAGTCAGGCTCAGCTGGTTTGTGCGGATTACTGGGTTCATAATATTAGGCAAATATAGATTTATTATATACTATATTAAAAAGTCTTGCAATAAAAATGAATATTTGATATACTGTATGCCTAATTTGTTGATATTTTTTTTAAAGAATCTTTGATTTTGTCTTTTTGTAAAGAAGTCTCAGGTAAGCAGACTGACTAGGTTAGCTTTCAATGTTCCTTTGTTTTAACACACCTGATGGAAAAATATGAATTAGTGTGACAAACTTGATATGCTGTTGGATCCCTTTTTAAAAAAAAAAAAAAAAAAAATTAAGTTTGTCCGAGCAGGGAAACATTTTATACTTGCAGGTTGCAGTGTTCCACACCCCTGTTTTAAATATTAAGCAGGACACTTGTTGCTTCTTAGTCTAGGAAAACAGATGTGCAACCTAAGTTATAGATTTTAATGCAAAAATGCTAAATAAATATATACAATTCTGGATTGTGGTTTGCCTTTAGAGAAAACAGTATTGCAGTTAATCAAGATGTGATTTATCTTCAAAAATAGGAAGAAGAGGAGTATGAGCATCCTTTCAGTAAGATAAAGCAGAGTTACAAGAGCGTATCATAAAATAAATTAATCTGTGTTATATTTATAGTTGTTGCTCAAATAATAAATTATTGAATTGTAGAAACAGCAGCAGTCACAGCAGATTGAAACGATGCGACGCACCAGAGTCCTGCTCCATCACTCATTGTAACTTCTATTGTAATAGTTTATTTTTGGTATTGGATATCTGACATTTTGTCTCAACTGTGAAATCAATTTGATGACTATTTTTTCAGCTGACTGGTTTCAGAATATTTGAAAATAAGCTCAAAATGTTGGCCTGTCCCATCCTGTAAATAAACAAATATAAACAAAGAAAAGGCACCAAGTTCAGATTCTAAAATCTGGCTTCATTAAATGTTCATGTTTATTACAGAATAAATTACTGAAATGATTTTTCACAGAACAATATGTTGAAAGAAAATAACAAATAAAAACAAACAAGTGCAAAAAAGCAAATAATATTTCAGTGAGGAGGTTCCATGGCAACAGGAAGCCAACATAAAGGTCTTCGTCGTGCCTCAGTGTGTTTACCTGCTTAGTCCATGAAGAAAAGAACACGATAGAGGTTCGTCGTGCTGTGAGGTTTCCTTTGAGGCATCTCTGACTGAAAGAACAGAATATGCAAAAAGGAATGATTAATGATTATGAGATAGTCAGGATTTTTAGAATAAAACGTCCTCTCCTGTCAAAAAATGGGGCGACTGATCTGGGTCTTTCAGCAGGACGACATCAGGAGGCGCACATCTGGCAGAACAAAGCAAAGGTTGAAAAGGAAAAGAGTCACGATTCAAACTTCCCAAAAGTGAAATCTGAACTAAATCCCATTAAAAACTTTTGGAAAAAGCTGAAACGTGTCGTTGCAGAAAAGACAGTTCTGCTAACAAACCCTCTGAAGACCATTGTTTGTACTTTTTATTTAATATCATAAGAGCCAATTTAATTGAGCGGTTATTAGTGGTTATTTAGCAGCTGAAAACATCATTTCATCCTAACACCTCAGTCACCTTGAAGTAGTGTTAGAAAACAAAGTAAGCAGCATAAATGAAGAGCTGCAGAGGAGCTGACAGGAAAAGTTAACATCATGTTGAGTTCTACAGTCTGGAAGGTGCGTGCTAGTGGGCAGTTGCTGTATTTTTAATCAACCCTTGTTAGAGAAAAGCCTAAGTAAAGCAAACACAGAACCTGCAAACACGCCATTGTCAGATCAGATCTTCTGTCAGTACGCGCGCGCGTGTGTGTGTGTGTGTGTGTGTGCATGTCTGGATGCAGTTTTCACTTTGATGATTTAGCCGTTTTGACTTGAATGTCCCGATGGTTGACCCTGTCTTGGCCTCAACAATACACTTGTTATAGTAACTTTATGCTCTCTGTAAATTTTAATTTGGCAATTCACCTGATGTACGAGGTGAATCGCCATCCTCTCTGGACACACACTTTGAGTAAATACAAAGTGATTTATCAGCAATGACAACACAGCTTCCAGTAGCCTCTCAAATGTCCCTCTCTGTCACCGGAACATTGTGTAGTGTAGCATGAAGTGTGTGACAGCATGTGCAGCATGCTTTGTTGGAAGTTGGCGTGTGTGCTACACCCACAGGATCATAGTTAGTGTGTAAATTGATGATGCTGGTAAACAAGCAACTGCTAAGAGCTTGATGCCACAAATTCACTTTAGTGTTTCTAAAGACGTGACTGATCAGCTGATTCTACTGCTGAAGGGGATTGGACAGCCGCGTGGAACAGATTCACATGCAAAACCTCACGCGGGATCCTCTGAGCCTGAAATGAACCACTCAGGATTTTTCTTCACACCTCTTTCTTTTAAATTGCACACACTCTTCTTAGCTTGTCACATCTCAACCATAGGAGTGTGTTCTGCAGCGTATGTGTTACATGAGGGGTTTTCTGACTGGACCAGAGAGTCTAGATCTGAAAAGAAGAGCTGAAGATGTTTCTGTTGAGATGTGCAGGTGTATTACATTTGCTAAGGCTAATTTTAGTGCAGAACTTTCATCGTTTGGTCCATAAAATTCACCTTGGAGTGATCAGATAAAAACTGATCTGACAGATCGTAGCGAACTACAGCATAAACTTGGTCAATTACTTTAACCTTCAACACACTGCCGGCACATTCATGCGCTGAAATACAGAAACACAGTTTACTGTTGGTGAACTAGCAGGGCCACATTTAGAAGACAATGATGTGTCTGAAGGGGAATGTTTGAACTATTATTCAATGAAGAGATCATCGCTCTGTTTGTCTGCGACGCTAAGTAAAAAATGCAAAGGGGGACAGAGCAGGACGATCGAGTCGTGTTGCATGTTGAATTTCAAGGTAGAATGACCTCTGATCTTCACCAGTAAAAAGTCCCAAAGAAAAACTGTAAATAAATTTGTGTTTTTTGTTTTTTTTTTTTATCAAGAAATATATGTAAAAGACAATGAAAAAGATATTATGTACATATTTTTTTTCATTCTTTATTACAACAATAAACAAGAAAGATATGTGCTTTTGAAACAGGCAGGCATGATTTTTTGTGAAAAAAATGCAGTTTTATAAGGAAAAAAGTTATTTTCATGCAGTGTGATGAAGATTAATATTTTTTTAATAAATGACATTGCCTACATGCATTCATATACCGATGACACCATTCTTTACACATGTAGTCCTAATCTGAATGCTGCCCTGACATCTGTTGAACAGGATTTCTGAGCGTATACCGGAGTGTATTCAGTCATGTAAACGCTCATCTATTGGCATGTTTTTCTTCTTTATGACATTCATGCTCAGGATGGGGGATTGGATGGAAGTCATGACTCGATGCAATCAGTTGCTTTCTATTATAGGATATGTATGAGTTGGCTTGAAATGATGTGTATGTTGATTTGTGTATGTAGAGTGCCCTGTGACAACGTTGTTGGGAGGTGGCGCTATACAAATAAAGTTGAATTGAATTGAATTCATGTCAGAAAATGTGGATTCCCACAGATACGTTGATCCAAACAAAGCAGCTGAGGATTTGTCAGCAAACTCCTGTCCCAGCTTGGACAGCAGATCTTAGACACTTTGTCCTCCTGAAGAGCTGTCCAGCTTATTTGCAGTTAAAAGGACGCTACTGAAATATTTTGCTTTTGCTTTGCTGCTTGTCAAAAGAGCCTGAATGCATTTACAACACTGACTGTGTCACCTCCGTCCTTGTCTCTGCCTCGCATCTATCTGCTGGTTCAGTTGCTTCATTGTTTTTGTCACAGCGGCCAGAGAGGCGAGATTAAACAGCCACCCAGTGTCATCGCATGTGGAATCTTCTGCCATTTCCATGAAAGCCTTGATGCGACGGAGCCAAGAAAAAAAAAAAAAAGCATTGTAATATCGTATCTCTGCTCAGCCATCTGACTTCAGTGTGAAGGAGGAGATGTCAATATTCTGAGATATTTTTGTTTTAGAAATGCAGTTTGCATCTCTGTTACCTTGTCTTTATGTAGGCTGCTTCCCACTGGAAGATCCCAGGAGGCGCTGCTGTGAACTCTGGTGAAATTTCACACGACGCTGCTTTTTTACCTGCTGCCACATCAGACATGCGCATTTGCTGTTCACGACTGTGAAACACAATTCCATGTTCTATTCTTTGTGGGAATGATTAGTTTTTTTGCCTCTTACTGGCAACTCTAAACTCTGCTGCTGCCATTTTTATAACAATTTGGCATCTCATGACCTCACAAAACATAAACAAGCAGAATAATGCAACGTTTACAGTGATAAACAGTCCGGTTTAGAGACGCACATACACGAGGCAGCATCTCATAGCTTAAAAATAAACAGATCATGTCTAAAAAACAATTAAAGAGCATATTGCAGGTTAAATCAGTTTGCAGAAAAATATTGTAGGAACAGAAAGTGTCGTAGGAGCGCAGTAACAGCACCTCGCCTGTAGATGGCACATGTTTATTCTTTTAAAGGGTAATAATGAATCCACGCCATCTACAGGCGAGATCCTGTTACTGCGCTTTGTGAGGGGGTAGTCTCTTTCTCCTACCTCACGACCTGTTTTACCACCTGTCCAGTGGTAAAAACACACAAAAGTGTGTTTTTATTCAACATTTTTCAAAATGCTCTTTCATAAGCAAATCCTGACCTTTTATTGCTTATTTTCATAATTTCCCTACTTACAGTAAAAGGTAAATGGAAACCATTTTAGCTTAACCCTTTCATGCATAGTGGACACATTTACAAGATTTTTTCTTGCATATTCATGAGTGAAGATGGTATTTTTGTAAAGAAACCACTTCAGTGGATGTTAGTGAGTCATCCAATAGGTTTCCACCCATTCATTCATTTCCCAAAATGCTTATTTCAATCCAGGGTTGTGGGGAAGCTGGAGCCTATCCCAGCTGGCTTTGGGCGACAGGCAGGGTACAACCTGGACAGCTCGCCAGTCCATCGCAGGGCCACACAGAGAGACGAACAACTACGCACACTCACACTCATTCCTAGGGGCAATTTAGAGTGACCAATTAACCTATCATGCATGTGTTTGGATGGTGGGAGGAAGCCGGAGTACCTGGAGAGAACCCACGCATACATGGGGAGAACATGCAAACTCCACACAGAAAGGCCACTGACCAAACCAGCCAAGGATCGAACCAGTGACCTTCTTGCTGTGAGGCCACAGTGCTAACCACTGCACCACCGTGCAGCCCGGTTTCCAAGTGCAGATAAATACAATTTTTGATATGACTAAACATAATGTTATTATGCAAGTTTGTCTTTGCAATAAATAGAAAAAGAAAATGATACAGCTATATTTTATAGAAGAGTCCCATAATATTATTATGATTATATAATAACTTATAAATATTTTATAGAATACATTAAAATAAATCATAAATCATTCTAAATTATAAATATCACTAATAAACAAAAACGTATCAATGAATATGTCTGTAGAGGTGAAATACTGTATCTAAAAAATGTTGCATGTTGCATTATTTTATTAATTCATGCACAAAAGGGTTAAAATAATTATCAGTTGCAGGATATAAACATAAATGTATATTTAACTGTTGCTGCAAGTTGCAGAATTTAGTATTTTAAAATGTAGGAGAAGTGGCAAAAAGCTGTGGCGGATTTTTTTTTAAAATCGCGTACAAGCAGGCAGGTGAAGGTTTATGATTACTGGTTACGGTGCACTCTGGGTGTTGCACTGTGAAACAATCAAATCAGCAAGTCTGAAAACAAATGCTAATTGCATGAACATGTGCAGGTCTCAGCCAGTCAATTAAAAAGACAAGGTGATTATTAAACTCAAACCCTGATGAATAACTTGTTTCAATTAAAAAGGATCCTCATTAGTTTGATTAATGTGATGAGTTGTGCTTCACCTTGTGACTTCCTTCAGTTCGAGCAAACTCTGTTGTTCAGATTTTCTACTTGTCCTTTACTTCTTGATGTGTTATGTTATGACTGTTTACTTTGCTATTGTCTTTCATTACTTTTGTTTTATGCAGCTTTGTGGAGGAACTTTGGTTCTCAGTCTAGGAAAATACTCCATTTGTTTAACCTTTAACGGAATATAACCAAAACATGCACAACAGGTTAAAGTATTTGGACAATTTTTTGCCCTAGGCATGCTTTTTTAAAGGCTGTTCTTAAACCAAAGCTAATTTTGCTTTATTATCACACATTAATCTGATAGCTGCTAACTGGCTAGTAGCTCCTGGTGTTTGCTGTCGTTTCACATTTCAAAACTAGAAGTGCTGCTAAAACACTTATTAAGGTGAGATATTACACATTTTTTTTGAAGTGAGGGTTCAAATTTGCAACAAAAGGGGCTTTAGTTTTTTGAAAGAACAGTAACACCACTGAAGCATCAACACTCTCTGTTATTTGCTCCGGCAGCTGAAGAGCCCTGAGATGCCACATCTGCTCAACTGAGCAAACTCATGAAATAGATTTTGATCAGGTTAGTAACCCGACCCAGTGTCCAGGGAGCAAAAAGCCATCAAATCACTACAAACACCCTGGCTGAATGTTACCTCGTACTCTTAGGAATCAGTTGCCCTTTTACAAAATCAGTAGGATGAGCAAATATTTTTCATGGAATTGTCAAAAAATTTTACTTTCAGCATTTGATAGATTGTCTGTGTTGTACTCAGTATAAATAGTTGATGACATTTGCACATCGGTGCATTGTGTTTGAGCTTCTGGATCATAATGGAAATGGGGTTTTTATGCCTTGGGATTGTAACATTGACTGGAAAACATGTTATGTCAGGAAAATCCTGGAATATGTGGAAATTCCAAGGGATTCCAGATGTTGGAAGGGTTATCACTGCTTAAGATGGTACTGTCTTTTTGGATAGTGTGTGCTTATCTCTTCTTTCATTTACTCTAATCTGATGCAACGATGCGATTTGTTTTGGCTGCCAGATGCATTTTATATGGAGAGCTGTGCTTATGGAGTATGAAAGTTTGTGTCCTAAAAGATTGTGTTGCTGGAAATGCACACAAGCAGAATGTTGTCACCACTGTCATGGTGGAGAAAATGCTTTGGAGGGTTAGCGTTGAGACATTTTTACTGATTTCAATGTATTATGTCATGTAACAAGTTATTTCATCACTTATGTGTTTATTTATACTAAAGCATAGGAAGTTTTTACTCTTACTCTTTTACTCAATGAGAAAAAAAATCTTGTTGATTGTTTTTCAATAAATGTTCAAATTTTGACATATCAGTTTGTTTAGTTGTGTCTGCCAAAGAATTGAACTTGTGCTTGTTTTGTCTTTTAGATATAGTATTATTTAGTTATTATCATATTATATAAAAATATTATATAAAATTTGCTCAATTTCAACAAGAAATTCAGTGTAACTTACTAAATGTCTTCCAACAATCAACTGATTGTGTTAGGCAATAATAACACTTAAATTTTTTTTTTTTTTTTTTTTTTTTAACCTGTCCTGTCCAGCATCTCAGCATACAGAACAGCAATCTGCGTGCAGTATTTTTGCCAGACAGATTTGCTCTGTCAAGGGAGACATCTCATGTAAATAGCTGCCCTTGATAATCTGAATATTTTTATTATTATGATAATTATTTTATTTTATTTATTTATTTATTTTCCTTTTATCATTTTGCAATCATCGTCAGTCTTGATATGGCCGAGCTGGACCTGGCAGGGAAAGAGGAAAAAAAAAAAAGAGGAAATGAAAGGAGGAAAAAGAGAGACAGAAAAGAAAGGCGGGTCTAAGCTGCTAAAGTTACAGTATTTGCAAAGCAATATAAATTACTGAAAAAATACAACAAGACATAAGTAGGATAGTGACAATATTCAAAAACAGACAAAAAAATGAAAAATAAAAGTAAAAAAAGAAAATGAATGAATAAAATAACAATTGCAATACCAACGCTTATTAAACATACCTACAGAGAGTCATCAGCAACATTTAGTAGGAAGCAGATGGGAAGATGAGCGCTTTGTGGGCGTGCACTTGTGAGTGTTCAACCTGTGATCATGCAATCAAAGATCAGCTGAGTGCTTGTAGGGGAGCACGACCACGACCCGAGGTGTAGAGGAGGAAGCCAAGGCCCCCAGGGCCCGGCAAGCCCACCGCGCACAGAGCCCCCCCACCTTCCCGCCCCACCCCTCCCTCCCATTCCACACACCCCCCTCCCTCCCTCCCACACACCTCCTCCCATTCAATCCTCCCTCTCCCTCCCAATCCCCCCCACAGCGACAGCCGGAGCCGGAGGACTGCAGGCCCCAGACCTGAACTCCCCACATTCACACACCCACACACACACACACTTATGCAGCCAACCAGAGACCCTGCCGGCCCCCTGATGCGCCCCAGGCATCGCCCAGGACAGAGGGCCCCCCGCAGCGCCCTGTCCCCAACCCCCAGGCCAGCACCTAGCCCGCTCCCCGTACCCCGAGTGCTCCACATGAAGAGGGGACATAGGAAGACCCCTGCGTTACATGTGCACTGTGTGCAGATGTCTGAGTGATTTAGACCCATCTTGAACATTCTTTGTCCTGTGTAATGTGTTCTATGAAGAATTTTGTATTGGATGAGTTGTAGATTTGAACTGTCTGTCATATTAAAAGCATTTAGACATATTTGCAGCCAAGAAGGTTGACTGAGACTGATAGATAGGTCTGCCTCCCATTTGGAAGTTGGCAAGGAATTTAAATCATCTATTTTTGACATCGACCTGTATATTTTTGAAAGTAACTTTGGGCTACAAAGTTCCATAAATTCTGCTATTGTGGGAGGAAGTTCCAAGTCTATTTGATGACGGGGGAATTTCGTAAGTATAATGGATTTGAGTTGCTGATATTCTAGAAATCTGCTGCTATTAATTCCATATTGTGATGATAGAGTGTCAAAAGAAAAAATATGGATAATGGATAATATGCTCTAAATAATTCATTCCTTTATTAATCCATTGTTTAAAGTTGATCATATTTTTGTTTAAAAGAATGTCAGGGTTGTTCCAGATAGGTGTGAGTTTACATGGGATTATTGATGAATTGTTTTTTTTAAGAAATTCCCACCAAGCTGTCAGAGGTGCTAATGTTGACGCTTTTGAAGCACTTTAACTTTTTTACACTGAAGCTGAAGAATGGAAGATTAGAGATTTCCACATTGTCACAGAATGTTTGTTTTAAGTCTATCCATGGTTCATCTAATGGACTCGGTTTAAGCCATTTTAAGATATATTGCAGCCTATTTGCTAAGAAATAATGTTGAAAGTTAGGCAAGTCTAAGCCTCCCTGATCTTTAGGTTTTTGTAATGTTTTTAAACTAATCCGGGGTGGTTTATTCTTCCAGAGAAATTGGGAAGTGTATGATTCTAGTGATTTGAACCAGGTGGAGGGAGGTTTCATAGGAATCATGGAGAACAGATAACTGATTTTGGGTAGAACCATCATTTTTATCGTAGCAACTCTCCCCAAAAGTGAAATGGGGAGTGACTTCCAGTGAGTGAGATCATCTTCTATTGTCTTAAGAAGGTTAGTGTAATTACATTTTATCAGTTCTGAGAGCCTGGGGGGAATATTTATGCCTAAGTACCTAATGTTACCTGATTGTAAATTAATGTTGGATGGATTTTGAAACCTACAGTTAATTGGTAGGACTGTGCTCTTAGACCAATTAATAGAGTAGTCAGATAGTGATGAGAATTTATTAATTAGTGAGATTGTTTCAGATAATAATGGTTGTGAGTTTTGGAGGAATAGTAAAATATCATCGGCATAAAGGCTTATTTTATGAATTATATTTTTGGACTGGATGCCCTTTATAATTTGATTCTGTCGAATTGCAGCATCTAGTGGTTCAATAAATACAGCAAAAAGTGAGGGAGAGAGTGGACAACCTTGTCTGGTGCCCCTTTGAAGATTAAAACTTGGGGAGGTTTGATCGTCCGTCCTGACTCTTGCATTAGGGGAGCTGTATAAGATTTTGATCCAGTCAAGAAAGGAAGGTCCAAAGCCAAATCTATTTAAAGTAGCTAGTAAGAATTTCCAATTCACTCTATCAAAAGCCTTCTCTGCATCCAGAGAAACTATAGTTGTTTCCAGGTTATTGATGGTAGAGTAATCTATTATACTGATTAGCCCGCGCATGTTAACAGAACACAATTATGCTGGCAGAATTCATGTTTTGGGGTAAGTAGCCATTTTCCTTTATTTGTGTCACCATTTTGAAAAACGTAGGGGCCAGTGTTGTCCAGAATACTTGATAGAACTCTGCTGGGAAGCCATCCGGTCCTGGGGCTTTTTTACATGGCATATGTTTGAGGGCTTCATGTAGCTCCTCTGCTGTAAGGGGGGAATCTAAGGCTGTAACGTGTTCCTGCTGTAGTCCTGGGAGGTCTATATTATTAAGAAACTGATTTATGTCATTATCTGATGGATCTAATCGGGATGTATACAGATTTTTATAGAAGTCTCTAAAAATGCTATTTATTGTGTCAGGGTCATGTAAGATATTACCTGCTGGATCTTTAACAGATGAAATAGTTGCTCTTTCTTTGTTTGTTTTTAGTTGATTGGCTAAAAATTTTCCAGATTTGTTGCTGTGTTCAAACCTCTCCAAGCGTAACCTTTGCACCAGAAACTCCGTTCTTTCGTTGATTATTTTGTTTAATTCAAGTTTCGCCTTCCTTATTTGATTCAACGTTTGTTCATTTGGTAAAGCACTGTAGGCATCCTCTAATGACTTAATTCTTAATTCTAGTTCTGATATTTTTGAGTTATCCTTTTTTTATTATATGATGCTAAAGATTTCCTCTCAGTACCGCCTTACCTGCTTCCCACAGAACACATGCTGAAACTCCTGGTTTATCATTATTTTCTAGGTAAACAGCCCATTCTTTTGTGAAATAGTTGATAAAGTCAGGGTCTTTAAGCAGTGCTGTATTAAATCTCCAGCTTTTAGCAGGTGGTGTGATTCTCGTATTTCTTACAGTGAAGGAAACTGGTGCATGATTGCTGACTGTAATGGGGTGGATCTGGGTTTCTGAAATCATACACACCAACGAGCTGCTAACCAGGAAATAATCTAGCCTAGAATATGAGTGGTGAACTGAGGAAAAAAAGTGTATTCCTTGATATTAGGATGAAAAGACCGCCATATATCACAAAGACCAAGTTCTTCCATATATTGTTTAACAGTGTCTGCAGACTGCCAGTTTCTATTGTTTTCTGAATTATTCATCCTGTCTACGGGACCCATTACCACATTAAAATCTCCTATGATAAGTGTGCTGTCTGAGTGTTCTGAGACAGTTTTAAAAAAGGAATGAAAGAAGGAGGAATCATCCACATTTGGCCCATATATGTTAGCTAAACATAACTTCATATTTTGGATAGTTAATGTCACTATAATATATCTTCCCTCTGGATCTGTGGTTCTGTTGATTTCTGTGAATGTCACTTTTCTATTTATCAAAATGGCAACCCCTCTCTGTCTGGAGTTATAGCAGGCGGAGTAAACATGAGGAAATTGTGATGTAGAGAGAGCATCCACTGAAGTATTTGTCATATGAATCTCCTGTAAGAACACAATGTCTGCCTGTAGATCATTTAGCCTGTTAAAGATTTTTAGTCTCTTCTCTCTGGTCCCAGCTCCGTGAATATTCCATGTGATAAACCTAAGTACTGTCATGCTTGTGGTGACAGGGTAGGTGTTAGATGCTTCCACTTGATGTGAATAAGTGTGTGCGCAGGTGTAAGTATGTATGCCTTGTGTTGTGTGACTGTATTGAATGTTACTAAATATGTTTGAAATAATAACAGTGAGAGTGTTGGGTTATGTATGTAAGTGTTATCAAATGAACTGTGTAGTTTTGCATCTGTGTTATTTAGTTCTGTGAGGTGGCAGCTAGAAAAGAAAGAAAAGAGTATGGAAGAAGAGAGAAACAGATGAACCAGAAGTTGACCAAAAGAGGAAAGTGGGTGAAAAGGAAAAACAAACCCATAAGGAGATCTGTTTTGTGAGAGAGACTGGCAGTGTTGTTAACTATTGTGAGCAAATATTAAACTCTGATTAAATCCCAATGAGACTTATTAGCCTTAATATCACCAGTGCAAAGCGTGTAGAGTGTGGATACATATCTGAGGTTAGTAGAGCCAGGGAGTGGTGTTATGGTCACGATGTAGCTGGCCATTGACATAGAGCTTGTCCACCGAGATGACCGCGCGGGCTCCTTCGTCCAAGAATTTCCTCCTGATGGGGAACAAGATCTTACGACGCTCCAGGATCTCTCTGGGGAACTGATCGCTCATGCTGATATGAGTCCCACGGAGCTGTCTCCCACAGCGCTTCACCTCTTCTTTTTCTTTGTGTAGCACGAATTTAGCAACTATTGGTCTTGGTCTGCCCTCCGATGTTTTTCTTCCCATGTGATGAACACAGTGAAAGGATTTGGCTTTTACCTTTTCCTCTGGAAGCTTAAGGTGGGATCGGATGAATTCTTTCATGGTTACCTCTGGGTCTTCCTCTGGCTGCTCAGGGAGCCCTGAAATAACTAAGTTATCTCTCATGCTACGGGCCTGGATATCTAAGACTAATTCTTTCATTTTTTTAGTTTCTTCCGTTAGTCGGCATACTCCATCCGTGAGAGTCTTAACAGAGTCTCTAAGCGCGTTGTTCTCCGTAGCTAAAGCTTCTACCTGCTGCTGGCTGTATTCTAGACTGTGCTTTAACGACTGGAACTCCCGGTGTAGAACTTCCAGCATGGAAAGCCTGGCGTCTAGGCTGGATAACTTCCTGTCAATGGAGATTAGGATATCCGTTGTAGCACTACCTGTTGGAGAACCTGGCGAGGTTACTTCGGGGGAATCCGCTGGGCAAACTCTTTTGGAGGTGGAACCGGTTTTGGACGCCGTCGCCGCGGTGTTGCTGGTTTTCCCCATTACGATCCGCTGGAAGCTTTCTTCAATTACCTCTATCGGGCTGGTGAGATCTTCTTCGTTGTTATCCAGAGTGACCGGGTTGGTGTGATTGGAGTTTTTAACTGTTTTAAATTATTCGTTTAATTTCTTACCGTTAGCCTGGTAATAAAGGTTTTGTTTACTTCAGTAGCGCGCCGTGCTGATCCTGCCAAATCTCGCCGAGTCTCGCGTTAGCGCATTCTCTCTCGCGTCTCTCTCCTCCTCACCTCTTCTCCTCCTCACCTGGCTTTCTTCTTGTGAATTTTAACACTTAAATTAAATTCTTTGTGACCTTGTACAAATGTTTTAAAAAATCTGTATCATCGCTGCTTATTTGCTCTTCATTGGTGTTTTTATCTGTGACTCCCATAAAACCTGAAAACTTCCTATTTAAATAACACTTTGGGTAATAATCTTCTCACTGTAACACCTGATCAAAACTGTTACGTGGGAATAAAAAATTCATACCAAATTTCTGATCAGAGCTGAAAACTCTGCCAGCTAAGACACATTTTTGGATGAATTTGCTTGAACATGTGTACATCTTGGTTGTTTGAGCCATGTTATTAAAGATGTGATACTAATATGTTCCTCTATTCATTTATTTGACAAGTGATGCATTTACTTTACCTCCGATTGTTTCTTATTCCTTTGCTCCTTCTGTAATCAATATCTAATCATCGGCTCCTTTCAGCTCTCTCTCTGATATATAGTCCTGATTGCCCCAGATCACACTCTGCTTCTGTTGCACGAGGGTTTTGCCAGACCTTCTCACTAGTTTATGTCTTTATATGCTCAGCGGTAAACATATTAGCTTTGATTTGGCGGTCATCCCTTTCACCTCGAGCAATGTAAGTCTTGAAACATTTTGTTGAAGGAGTTACCCACCAGCAGCCACTGCACAGCAGTAATGTTACTGACCACACATTCTCACAGTGGACTGACTCTCTCTCTCTCTCTTGGTGGAATTACACGCAAACAGCTTTTCCATGCATGCAATCAGCAGCCACAGTGGTTTACTAGAGCCCGCTCTCCTGCAATTACTGTTAAATACACCTTATTCTCTATAGTATGCACATCCCTCCTGTTGTATTGATCGTGTGTTATAGCCCATCACACACACGATTGTGCACACACACAGAAGCAACATTGCGAAGTGACAGAGAAGGCCATCGTTTGGTGGCCTTGGATCAATGTTAGAACATTTTCTTCAATGCAAAGACATTATTCGACACCTACACAAAAACACAAAGAGATCCGATATATAGTTACACACCATCATGTGACTAATTACACATACAAGTACAACTCCTGAATACACAGTGATATATAATCCAAAGACAAGGAAATGCACACTAGAATTAAGTAGGTAAGACCTCAGAAATGAAGTTCCACAGATGGCAAATGCTGAACAGCTGTTAACTTAGTTTGATAGCTTTACTGCAAGCGCAACAGCCTGATGAGTTAAACGAAGCTGCTATTTCTTTTGTTGTGCCAGCTGCATGCAAAGTGAACTGGCTAAAATGTGGATACAGCCTCTGACTTCCTGTTTTCACAGACTATTGGTCTGGCTTGCCTAAGTGTCCAATGGCTTTTGCCCTGAAGCCAAACTTCTCCTAGAAATTAGCATTTATTGCACTCATGCATAAATAATGAAAGACAGAACTGCTAATATGACTCTAACGACATCACTTTCTTCTTATGTCACTACAGTTACCAAGCCATGATTGGATAGCATTTGGATAGAGGAGTTTGATGCAAAATTCATGCAAAACAGACTCTGGCTCACAAACATTCAGTTTGTAATCTGTTCTATGTCAAACAAAAGCAGCTTGCAGAACTGATTGGTTCAGTCTTGAGAGCCTTGAGAAACCCAGGGTGCACCTCATCCAACCCCAGAGCCCTGCCACTGAAGAGCTTCATAACTCCTACGGCGAACTCAGCCCCAGAGATACAAGATCCGACCTCTAAGTCTGACATCTGAAGACACGTGGTTGGGATAGAGGAGGTCTTCAAAGTATTTCCTTCACCGTGCCACAATGTCTTGAGTAGATCCATCTCCACGGTACACAATGTCCTCCCTCCTGAGCCATCGGGTATCGAACCAGAATCACCTAGAAGTCACCCAGAATGCATTCTCTGTGACCAAACCCCATCACACTCCCGAATTTTTACCTCTTAGCCTATCATATCATATAAGTTGTATCCTGACTACAGCCCTACAAGCCAAAACTGGCCTGATGGGACTCTTTCATCGTGACGCATCCCTCACCGACAGTGTCCACCAGTACTACGATAAGCAGAGTTACTGTCACAGCTCTCGTTGATAATGTAGGTATGAAACGTAGCACACTTAGCCTCAGTATCCCCCACCTCAAATGGGACTTGTCTTTCTGACTGGGGACTCTGCCAGACGTTCCCTGGAGACCCTCCAGGTCAACAGTTTTTGGACCTCCCTCGCCAATGAAGCTAACTCGGTGGTAATCAGTTGAGAGTACCACCGTTCTCCTCGCCTAGTGATTGAAACATGCAGCCAGAACAAGTCTGACGAAACGACTACAATGTTAATCATCAAACTGCTGCCTAGAGTGACCTGGTTAACCAGGTTAATCTGACGGTGAACACGTTGTTGAACTACATTCACATTAAACCCTAAAACTGTCACGTACAGAAGAGAGAAAACGATAAACCACAATCGATGGAACGACGCGTTGGCCTCTGCCACAATATTCCAACAATATTTCTTTGTTTGTCTTCGTATGTAATCAGCTTTACAGCTGCTGGGTTTGCAGGCATTTAATAACCTGCTGATTTCTGTAATGAGTTCATCTGGTTTAATGGATCGAAGCCTGCATGCCTTACATGGTCTGTGAGAGGGGAAAAAAAGTCACATTAACATCTTTTTACACTGGAATTTTAAGCTTTAGCTATAGGGATTGGCTCGAACCATGAACGATGAAACATTTGCTGCTTATTGGCAACAGAAGCCCCTGTGGCCACAAGGAATGCATTAAACTCTGTCTGCTCATGCCAAGCGAGATGAGGAAGCACAGACATCGCTCATGTCTAAGAACTGAAGACAGAGGGTGATTAGCTTAGTCGGCTTTTAGATTGTAAAGCAATCAGCTGAGACCTGAAGCAGCTTTTAATTTTTTTTTTTCAAGAAATCAGACTGATAAACTTAAAATCTAAAGTAGAAATGTATTGTTTCATTTCTGTTTTATTTTATTTGCTGAAATAAATAAGCAGATAATAAATCTAATGTATTACCAAAAGGACTAGTTTTTTCTTTTTAAATCCAAAAGTAAAACTTTTGGTTGAAGTAAACTTTTTGCAGGCTAAGACACATCAGGGAGACAAAGTAAGATAAACTAAGATAGAAAGTAAAAGTGACAGAGTAAAGGAGGAGGAGAGAGATTCAGAGATATCTTTAGCTTGGACAGACTGCACTCAGTTTCACTCGTCTCCGTTTCCCACTGATTCCTCCGGAGAGCTTACAAGTGCGAAACAAAGGAGAGACAGACGCTGGCAGCAACAAAGCGCAGGCTGGATATAAGATCACAAAGCAATTGTACAGGGATCTTTTATTCACTTTTAGCGTGCCATATTTAAACTCAGTGAAAGTTCAACGTTTTTTGTGTCTAACTGAATGATGCTGCTTACGTATGCGAGCTTTCTCAATGGACTGAAATAAAGGTATAAAAAAAAGGCAAAACTTGCAGATGCTATGACAGTAACGGTTCTGTACTTAGAGCTAATGCTGCTGTACGTTTTAATTAATTGATGCGTTTCTGCAACCAATGGATTCTCAAGTTAAACCCTGCTGGGAAACCGTATGCCATATCAGACTGCATGTGGACTCTGTTCAACCATAATTAATATTTGTAAATTGCTCTTGAACATATTTTTAACATGAAACCTGTTCTCAGAGTCTGGATGCAAATAAGAAATAGACTTAGTACCAGCCACACCTTCAGCCTGTGTGATTTGGATGTCATTGTGAACTCAGGCTTCGAAAAATCAAACATTGCAATGTTCAACTCCTATTTATCAACCTCGCATAATTCACTATGTTTTGCAAAAGAAATAGAGGAACAGCTGCATCACTCCAAATTCATATTTATCCTGAAAACCTTTTTTTTAGGCTAACCTTATTATTTTTCATTTGTGCTTGTTGAAGAATAGTATAATTCCTCTAATCAGAAGGGGGTTTAACGGTGAGTTCAGACTAAACGCGTTTTGAGCGTCAAGAGCGGCAGGTTTCCATGTAAAGTCTATGGGAGGCGCGGCAAGGGGGCGTCGAGCTTTCTCGCGTCGCGTTTTGAGCGTTTTGGGTGTCGGCGTTCCGCACGGAACACGCCGAGAATTTAAGTTTATAAAGCTTGACACGCAGTCAAAAGCCAGAGATGGACAAAGCTGAACTTTGGCCGCTCGACCAATCGGAGCGATCAGCTCGCAGCTCCTGGAGGATTCCTGTGGTGAACCCAGACATGGGGCTGAGATGCCATTCTTGCTAAAAAACTGAATGTTACTGATTTGCCAATGTAGCAGGATACGTTGCCTAGCAACGCTTTGTTTGGAGGCGGCGGCGGCTCTCTGCTGAGTGCGGCTCTTGTTGCATTAACACTGACTATTACTGCCCTACGACAACGTCCTCTAGCTTTATTTATTAAAGAAAACCATGCCATATCTCTACTGAATCCGCCATCATTCAAACTGACCGGAAGGAAAGCGCAGCCTCCCTCCTCTCTTTTCCGCTGCGTTTGCCGCTCGCTCCAGACACAAGCGGCAGACGCGGCAGGAGCGTTGCACACTGTTTTGGGTGTCGGACACAAAAGTGGCAGTTTAGTGACCGAAGCACAGATCGAAAGAGACTCTTGCATATCGAAAGAATATTTATTTTGCATATGTACAGATCATAGCAAGGAGCAGAACCGAGCTGAAGATAGCCCCGAGCTGCTTCAACTTTCTCTTTTTAACACAGTTCAGACTCCCCTCCCTTCCAGTCCTCTCCTAACACACATACACACACATTGAAATGTAACATTTAAAGTACACACTATTTCCCGGACAGACCATCTCACTCTGAGGATAAACACACTCATACTTCTGGTATTTTGTTTGTCTTAGAGGTTGGCAGCTTCCCAATGTAACCAGTTTCATCTGGTCTATGTACTTTTCCAAAAGTTCATCTTAACCTTAAAGTGGAACTATTATGTGCATTTCAGGCTAATATATTTTTATTTCTGAGACCAGAAGGGCTGGGATTGATCGAGTTATTGTCACAAATCTCTTTATTTACTTCAGACCGACCCTCTCCGTAGGCTGTCAGATCAGCCTGTGGGCAAAACGAGTGGATTGAGACTCTTCCGCATTAAGCCCCGCCTCCTGCCACTGCGCTACATCGGGAGCGCGCACCGCACCTGCTTTCGCCGTCATTGTAACATCTCATAAACAGAAGGATTAGGCTAATATGAACTCAATAAAAAAACAAAATACAATGTCAACACATAGCATACAGCCCTACATGTTGGAACCTGAATCAGACCCTGAAAACGAAGTGGAAAACAGCAACCCACAGCAACGAATGCAGCAGGATGTCTCTCTTTGGTAAACTCACCAGCCATCGTTGGAAATAACTTTATCCCACGTTTTCCACCCGCCTGATGTATTTGTACATGCCCTTGTTAACCAGTAGAAGGTAACCAATCACCGAACCTTATCCCCCGGGACGTCACAAGGATTTCCAAGTAGAAAAAACTCTCTAAAATTATGTGTTTTTCGTCGCCATGGAAACCAAATGGAGAGAGTGCTGGAACTCAAACTCAAACATGCGTTTATGTGATAGAAAACAGTGCCGTTCACATGTCTGATGAGGATTCAACACTGTAACACTGTAGAAAGCTCAGAAAACTTGAAATACCATAATAGGACCCCTTTAACTGTTTTGTGACCTCAAATACTCCAACAGGATCATTTTAATCAACTACATGCTACATGCCATTTATTATTCACCAGGATCACAAACACTAATAATTACACAAATTTCCCTTAATAATACCAAAAAAGTTCAAATGTACCTTGTGCCCTGAACAGATCATTACAGTATTGTTATGTACTCAGGACACCACTCCGGCTAACCTGCTCATTTGGGTTTTCATCTGTAATAAAAGATACTTTAACCATTTTACTGAACAGTAGAATAAATACTGATGGAGCAGAGGTGTTGTGTAGTTTTAGTTTTTAAGTAACAGGGAACTAATTAAACTAATAAAACCAATAAAAACTACAAGCTGCTGTAAAGTCTACTAAAAGGCTCTTCAGTGTGTTCTGGAGTCTGAATCTGATGTCTCAGCTGGGTTTGAATTTTCAACCTGGTCTTTTCTTTGCATTTGTTAAAATTCCTTGTTTGAGGACAGTAGCTGGAGTGTGGAAAACACAAGCCTGAAACGAAAGAGGACTGGAAGAAATCCTTTTTCCGACTCGGGTCATGAATCAGGACAACGTTTTCTCTGACAACAAAGTAGTGTGAATGTAATGATACCCTCATGCACTGTTTCCATCCCACAGCTCCGTCACAGCAGAGCCAAAACCTGTGATAGAACTAAACAGTCATTTTGATGAAAATCTCTGAAAGGACTTGTCTGAAGAGAAGAGAGAAACCCTTCAAAATGGATTCAGTTGCTAAATTGATGGATTTTGTCCAGCTCAGTGGGACCAATATGGCTGCAGCAGCAGAGGTCTGGAAACCAGACCAAAGCCGGCTCTGACACTAATTGGAACGAGTGTATCGCTGAGCACAACTGAGGCCTTTCTGAACATATCCCCTTAACTGTCACCTGGTCATGGGTGTTTTTCTTTTGTTCTTCTTTTTCATCTTATTGATTTCAAATGAGAAAAAAACCTGAAGCTGATTCGTGTTTTACAGGTTGCGCATGTAACAGAGAAAAAGGATGAGATTTAAAAATGAAATGGCCGAATCTCAGTGACAAGATGAGTCATTCTAACACTCTGCTGTCTCATTTGTGTGATTAATGCTTGCTGTCAGCCATTATCTGTATGCTTTCACACGTATAGGAACTATTGACTTATTTAAAGAATATGTTGGAGGTGTCTAACTTTCTTTGGTCAGTCGTGTATAATGACTATACTTATTTATTCCAGTAATGCCTTTTGGTGATACTTAAACATCAGGGCAAACTGGCTCATGCATAGACTGTATATAAAGAGATGGACGGAGCCTCCGTGACGTCACCCATAGTTTTATGAAGAGCTGAATTGAAGCTCGGTGGGCGGTTCCTACCATCGCCATCTTGGCAGCGTTATGCGCGTCATCTCGTCCAGGAAAATACAAACATGGGCAAAGAGGTGGAGCTGAGAGGGGAGCTGTGCGAGTCATGGTGGATGATTGACATCGAGCGAACTCCAAGCTTTCTGTAGCTAAGAGCTAACCGAGCTAATCCCGAGATAACAGGAGCTAACCAGCTAACGCAAGTAAGCGGGCTAAAGCTAAATCACATTGTCAACCGGCTAAAAACTGCGGTTGTTCTACATTCTTCTTACTTGAAGCCGGAGATTTGTACCTGTCAATCAAAAGGACACCCCTAAATATGCCAAACTTCGAGATTAAATTACTTTTAAACGGGCGAGTTAGAAAAAATTCACTCCCCAACAGTTACAATGAAGGTAAACCTGACCTATAAACCGAAAATGGATTTTTTAACCAGGCTGTAAATAAGTTTATTTCTGCTGTGAAGTTGGTCTTTTTAACATGGGAGTCTATGGGGATTTGCTCTAGAGGATGAGGAGGGAACTGCAGTTTTATGCACTTCCTCATAGGCTTCACTTATAACCGCCGGAGACTGCCACTTGGGCTCATGTCAAATATGTAAAACAGCATCGTTCAGGACGAAGTATTTTATTAACAATTTGGATTAAGATGAACTATTAGTTAAAAATTTTGTGGCACAGTGAAGGAAAGTTTGTTTTAAATCTGTCTGGGTTACAAGATGATAAGTTAAAGCACAATACGAATGATAATTATGTTAATACAAATTTGATGTGAAAACAAAACAAAACAGAACAAAAAAAAGCACATTTTATGCCACATGCTTTTTTTTCACCATTATGCCACCTAAATGGCACAGAGAACCTGACCAGCACTTTTGTCTTATCTATTATATTATTATTTCTTTTCTTTTAATTGGTCATTAAACAATCCAACTTTTTTGTGGCTGGACATGCACAAATGTATGCTGCACCATGAAAATAAAAGCATTGACCATTATTCTCTTTAAAAGCATTTTCATCCCTCAAATTTATGTAAAAAATGTCCATTCTGCTGTTTGTTTAATGGAAATCCATTAAACAGACGGTTTCTGATGTGGTTGTACCCAACTTGCTGTAAGAGCACAACCTGAACTAAACGTTACTGTGTCAGATTAGTAAAAGAGAAATAAGTAAACCTTGGCAAGAGTCGTGTAATCTGTTTTAGTGTCTCAGCTAATAAAAGTCTGTGTTGCATTTTCCATTCAGTGAATCCAGCAAACTAAAGCTGAGACGTCAAATTGTCACTACATGTCATTTTGAGGAGCAAGGTACCCCAAAGCTGTCTTTTCCAGAAGAACAAACTAAAACAAAAAGCAAAAGTCAAACTCAACTGGAATTTTTTCCTTGGATATTAGTGTTTTTCCATTTTATCCAAATGCTAAATTGCATGTTTTTTGATGACTGTCTTTGTCATTTATTTGTCCCTTAAGACCGACTGAAATTAATAGCAAAGCAATACTTACTCGGTGTGATGGTTGCATTTTTCTTCTCATTGTCCAGCTTACAGAAAACAGTAGCCACGTTTCCATTATCGCTGGAAATACACATCAACATGAAATATTGCATTAAAAACTGTTAATGGAAATACCAATATAAAAAAAAACAAAACCTCTCAAATATCCCATAAATGTTTGACCATAGACTGTATATATAAAAAAAAAAAATGGACAGAGCATTCGTGACGTCACCCGTGGGTTTCTGAAGAGCTGAACTGAAGCTCAATGGGCGGTTCCTACCATCGCCATCTTGGCAGCGTCATGTGTTTTGTCTGTTCAGGAAAATACAAATATGGGCAAAGAGATGGAGCTGAGCGGGGGGCTGTAGGCGTCATGGTGGATGATTGACATCGAGCAAACTCCGACCTGCCTGTAGCTAAGAGCCAACTCAGCTTACGCGGAGATAACGGGAGCTATGCAGCTAACGGAGGTAAGCGGGCTAAAGCTAAGTCATGTTGTTAATCGGCTAAAAACTGGTTGTTTTACATTCTTCTTACTTGAATCAAAAGGACATGCCCCTAAAATATATCAAATTTCACAATGACATTACTTCTAAAAGGGGGAGTTAGAAAAAAAAAGACTCCCCCAACAGTTGTCATTTTTCTATTCTATTCCATTCTACAGTCGTTTAGCAGACACTTTTATTCAAAGCGACTTACATATGAGTGAGAACAACACAAGCACAAAAATCAAACAGTAGAGGACATCATAGGAAGGTGCTAGTGGACTGTCCAGTTGGACGCAGGTCCTTAAATTAAGTGCTACAGGCCTTTTTTTTTGTTTTTGTTTTTGTTTTTCTCCTTTCCCACCCCATAATATTACCAATGTTAAAATACAAAGAATTAATATGATGATGTTTCTTCCAAAGAACCAGGCTAAGTTCTCCAACTTTCCAATAAATATAGCTAAGTGTTGAAGTGCTCCTCGAAGGGCTGAGTCTTCAGCTTGCTCTTAAAAGTTGACAAGGACTCGGCAGAGCGGACAGAGTTTGGGAGATCATTCCACCATTGTGGCACAACAGAAGAAAAGAATCTGACTAGTGATTTAGTCCCACGTATTGGTGGTAACACAACGTGTCTTTCATTGGTGGAACGTAGCTGTCGAGAGTGTAGGTCTGGATTAGGGAGTGAAGGTAGACGGGAGTCGTTTGTGTTACTGTTTTGGAAGCCAGAAACAAAGCTTTAAATTTGATGCATGCTGCGACCGGAACTCAGTGAAGTGCGATTAGCAGCGGAGTGACATGAGCTCGTTTGGGTTGGTTGAAAACCAGATGTGCTGTGGTGTTCTGGATCATCTGCAGAGGTTTCACAGAGCATGAAAGCAGACCTGCCTGAAGGGAATTGCCGTAATTGATGCGTGAGATGACCAGAGTCTGAACCAGAAGCTGAGTCGTGTGTTCTGTCACCTATCAAACCGAAAATGTTTTTTTTTTTGTACCAGGCTGTAAACATGTTTATTCCTGCTGTGAAGTTGGTCATTTTAACATGGGAGTCGATGGGAATTTGCTCAGTTTTGGAACCCCTAGTGATGAGGGGGGAACTGCAGTTTTCGTACTTCCGTATAGGCTTCACTTTTAACCGCCGGAGGTTGCTGCTTGGTTTTTAGGCGGTGGTTTTTCAGATTTTTCCATTTAGACTTAGCTGTATCGCAAAAGTGTCACAGGAACATTTACACATATTTACACGTCCCTTTATGTAACATAGGGGGTCATGTGACCAGTTTATTTCCAGTAAAGATAGCATAGCATGGAGCAAACAATGACAAATTTCAGAGTTTTACAATGAATTAGAAATGGAAAGAAGGAGAAGGGCCTTAAAAGGCTGTGGCAAATTGTCAACAGAATGTAGAAAACTACACGTAGATACCTTGCATAAGCTGGAACTCAATGTCAGTGGAACGAGATATTACAAGAACTGCAGCCTATGCACTAAACATGGTTCAGTGGAAACGCCTGCAAGTTGCAATTGTTGTATGTCAAAACTTTACAAATGCTTTTCTTTGGTAAAAAAAAAACTGTAATAGATATGCAGGTTTGTACAACAGCATAGTTTGAGGTCTTGTATGCCTTTTTTGTCCTCTGTGTATAATAAAAAAAAAGGAGGTGTAATGCATTTTCCCAAAATGCAAAATGGAAACTCATTGGCTACTGGTGCCCATCATGAGCAGGACTTGGTTTGTCAACAAGTTAAAACCTTATGGAGGAAACCATCAAGAGAAAGTTTTTAAATGACAAATGAGACCATTAAATATTCCTTTGGATTCATGATTTCCAGGACTTCTACATCACTGGTTCACAAGATGAGCTTAAAGTCTCAGGATGTAATGGCACACATGTAGAGGAGGATACTGGAAGATCAGAGAGGAAGAAAGGTGAAAGAACTTTATATCAGGTATGCGCATGAAGGGAGTGACAGCAGGAGGGAGATCTTAAAGGCGGGTGGAGAAGTGGTAGACAGGGCTGAGCGGAGGACTGTGGGGGTGGAAGGAAGGCGGAGGAGGTAAGACATGTGTTTAACTCATTGTAATGACTTCCCTGGCAGGTTGTGTGGGATATCTGCTTTGTGTTGCCTGGTGACTCATCCTGAGGTGGTGACGGAGAATATATGCTCTTTCTTCCCTCAACTTTCTGTCACCTAAAAATGACAAAAGTTCTGGAAGTTGACTGCTTCACTGCTCTGGAGCTTCCAAAACATCAAACAACACATTATGCGCAGTTTGGAGTTTTTCTTCTTTAGAACAGAGGGTGAATTTCTGCAACACTTTTCTTCGTCTTTTTTTGTGTTCATTTCCTTTTGTTCATTCATCCCTCCAATTTGAAGTATTTTCCATTTATTTATTCATTTTTTACGTGAAATCTTGTCACCCAAGTTGAGATTAAAGAAAGTAAAAGAGAAAACAGAAAAAATTATTGTTTTTATTGATCAAACATTACAGAGGATGTGCTGGATGCTCTGCCAGTGCTCTTTGCGTTTCACTGAAAGAAATGTAGACATGAATCATCAGAGGACGAAATGTGTTGGCCAGCATGACAAGTGGTCATCGTGTGGAAGTTCATTCGTCTCATGCACTTCAAAGTTTCAGCTGGTTTAATTTCTTAGCGGGCACGAAATAAAATACTTTTCAACCATAGAAAAGATCACGATTATTATACTAGAGGACTTCAACACTTGGATTCTTTTTTGTGAACCCACTTTGGTTCTATGATTTTATGGATCAGCATGCAGATTATTTTGTATGTCCGATGAAGGGCACCTTGCCCTTTCCTAATAGCTTTTTTTCTTTTAGGGCGAAGACTTGTGGATATCAAGCAGGACTGATACTTTGAACCCATGTCTTGTCAGATCTATGTCGATGAGGCTGACGTTCTACCTTGCATTGTAAGTGAGGACAGAAGTAACTAGCAATCACGTGCTTGATTTTTACTTTCACCATCATCTGCTGACACAATGTAATATTTCAGTAAGTAATCATAAGCACACAAAGCATTTGATATATCTGCAACGTCTCTCCTTTCGCCTCCACTTGCCATTTCAGAGCAGCATTACTATGATGCTGGAATACACAATGCATGGTGGGTAATGTAATGTGAAGTCGCTGTTGTGCAGGTGAAAACGTGAATGTTACATGAGGTAATCCGAAAAAGTTCACGTTTAAGTTCTTTTTCACAAACATGCTGCGTTCAGTTCAGCGTTCAGGTCAGAAGCATGAACGCTGCAGGTAACTGGTACTGTTTTATTCAGAATGTGAGAAAGTATATTTGCAAGATCAATGATAAAAATGGCTGACATGATGTATTTGGAAAATTGGTTTTAGTTTCAAATAATAAACTTTGTCATGAAGCAAAAGCAGATTTATTCAACTTATTTATTAAAACATAAATTTATTAAACATAAATTTTAAAATCATTTGAGATATAGGTCCTCATCTTTTTGCTTTACTGAGTTCTACAGTGAGTTCTGGCTGGTTGTTCATCTCTCATGTCTGACTGTTTGACTTCCACGGCTTCACATGAGCATCAGGCAGGATCGTTTTCAGCCTCGACAGGCTGCTATCTTCACAGGGAAGGAAAACACAAACAGAAGACAGACTCTTCTTAAGACTTCTTGGTCAACAAATATTTCCCAGAGGATTTTGCAGCAAGTAGAGGGTAAATATTTGCACCACAGATTATTGTCTTCATGAACTTGCAAAATTGCTGCAAGATCAACAAACGAATGACCTGAAATTTCTCCACATCTTTTAGATTAGTCCATTATTTAACTGCATTTCAGTTTACAAATAAATAAAAGGAACATTTCTCTCTCACAAATCCAAGAATTCTAATTAAATTTTTTTTTTAAGGAGAAAGTTGTGAGGAGGGTATTTATTTGTTAATTTTAACTCTACAACTTTATCTGAAAACTTTCAGGATTAAAACATAATTATTATGAAATACTTCTGTTGCCTCATTGTGACTCGGAACAAGAGCAGTTCTTTGACAGAAGGGGGGAAAAAAAGACTCATTAACTATAAAATAACTTCTTTTATGAAAATTACAGGGAAAAGAATTGCAATTTTTGTTTTACTGAAGAGTCTCTCGCGTGCAGTAAAGAAGTGCGAGGGACAAAGTCTCAACAGCTATGCGAGTTGTAGGTTCTGCCAGCATTTGTAGATGACAAAACTGAAAGCCAATTTAATCCGAGGCTTTTTAAGTGGGAGCAGCTAGAAATTGGTGCTGTGTGATTTAACAGGCTTTGTTCTCTGGTCTGTGCTCCTCTGCCCAGTGGACATGAATGGAATGGAAGAAAAGCAGGATCCAGCCCTCCCAGCTAGAACAAGTCATGTGTCAGCAATCTCGCTGTATCTCCCCAATTACCAGCCTCTGAGAGCACAAGGGGGGAACTGTATCCCACACACATACACAGCTCCCAAACAGCCTCCCTGCTCTAATAGAACCATCTGAGTCGGCTGGCGAGGTACAGAACAACATGGTGCAATTATCAAAGTTTCCTGTGCAGTTCTGCTGCACCGTTATGAAGGCTTCACTTGTCCTGCTGTTCAGACAGCACTTGCAGCGCCTTATTAAAAAGCTTTACCTGTAACTGTCCAGGATCTCATGTGCAGACAAATCTGGGTTCAATAGATATTTCTGTAAGTTACACTGGACCATACTGCTACGGATGGCAATTATAACAATGTACACTCAGATATTTTCAGACCTTCCAGGGTCTATGGATGTCCATGTTCCTTATTTCAGTCTCATAAAGAAGGAAAAAAGTGAAAAGAAAAAGAATGAAACAGAAATTGGGCATTGTCGTGTAAACATCGTCTACACAGTCGATAAAAAGATGATACAGATGCTGAAAAATATTTACTTTGCATAAATACCTATTTATTCCTGAGGGATGAGCAAAGGTTCATTTTTCAGCAAAGCAACAATCGGAACCTAAATGAAGAAGAGAAACTTTGGAGACACTAGACAGACACTTGGTTTCCATCCAACCACTTTTCCCAAGGTCACGCAAGTCAGATGATGTGGGATTCAGCAACATACAGATCTGGCAACCACTGCGGTGAGTTTCCCTGCAAAGACACTGCTGGGATTTTTCTATTGTGTGTGTAGACTGGATTAATGCAAGTCTGACTGTTATGGTCCCAAACACTAGAATAACACACATGGCCCAAAATAAAGAGAGATCGCATTATATAAGACCACCACCAAAGCAGCAATGTCGGAGGGTGCCTCTGCCAAAATAAGAAAGAGGGGAGTAGACCACAAATCAGCCAAGAAGTCAGCTATAGGGTTTGGGCATAAAAAAAAAAAAAAAAAAAAAAAAAAAAAAAAAAAAAAACACAAATAAACAGAAAAAAAACAACAAAGAAACCAATTAATGCTGCAGTGGGTGGTGGCCTCTGGATGCTTGCCATAGGCCATGTGTTGGCCTGGCTGGCTGGCCAATCAGCTGAAAGACTGACAAATTAGTCAAAAGCACAGTGGTGCACATAACACTGACACAACAAGGAAGAAATCTTTCTGGAAACTTTTTTGTTGCCAAAAATAAGCAATGCAAGATAACCTTCGACTTGACAAAACGACAAATATAAGCAGTGCTGACTGGAGCATCTGATGTCATCAGTGGGAATGATGCATGGTGGAATATCACTTTATGATCTAAGAATGATGCAGACAAAAGGCTCAGCGGGAGAAATATTTATCAGAAACGTAGCTGCTATGCTGACCTTATTTTGTGTTGCTACTGCTTCCACATTGCCATGTTTTAGCAATGAAAAGTTAGACTTTCTGCATCTAACGTCTCCAAAACATCTTTTGTTTAATTTCCGAACCGCCTGAGAGTTCTTAAGATCCTCTGCTTTTATACAAATACGGGTATACACAGGGGTTCAGTGCTACTTTTTGCTTGTCACAGTTTTCTGTCAGTAAAGTTTGCAGAGCTATTCTAATCTGGTGGAAAATTTCACTTTTCAAACGGCTTCCTCTTGCAGCTGCTGCCCTGAAGTCTTCCAAAAGAGATCAAAGAGGAAATCAGTCACCTCTTGCTTAGTTTGAATCTGATGCAATAGCATTTTCCTGCTGCTTTCGTAGTAGTAGTTGTCTGTCCCGAATTTTACGAAGTGGCTGTAATTTAATGAACCAGATGTGAGTGAGTTGCAAAATGAAATGGATAAAATGCTGAAGAAGCACTAACTACGTTTACATGGAGACAAATATACCGATTGCAATTGGATTGAAATTGCTATTTGACCAAAAATGATCCATATACCTCATTCTGAATGAAAAGTATCCAACCAGAAGGAATAGAAAATTCCTTTTCCAAATCCAATCATGACATCACACCGACACTGAATCAGAAAGTTACCAGGTTGTGTTCTTGCATTGCATGCTCTGACTAGATGGAAACGACCAATAAGGGACGTTTCCTCACTTGAGAAGACGATGGTGAACAAACAAATTCACTGGACAGTGGCAGAAAGTTTGTTCATAATTCAACCTGTTTGTGCCTTTTACTCTTCGTTGTTTGAGGCAGAAGCGCATGACTCTCAAGCTGCTGCTTGAAAGTAAAGCAAACTCCACAATTATGATGATCAGTTATGTAAACATCTTTCTGAGCCTGTCAGACATGACCATTTCACTGATGTGTTTGCACCCAGCGGCATCCTCCAGCGGTTAAAAGTGAAGCCTATGTGGAAATGCATAAAACTGCAGTTCCACCCTTATCCACTAGGGGCTCAAAAACAGAGCAAATCTCCATAGACTCCCATGTTAAAAAGACCAACTTCACAGCAGAAATAAACATGTTTACAGCCTGGTTCAAAAATCCATTTTTGGTTTATAGGTCAGGTTTACCTTCATGACAACTGTGGGGGGGGGGTGATTTTTTTTTTTTTTAAACTCACCCGTTTAAAAGTAATTTAATATAGAAATTTGGCATATTTAGGGGCGTGTCCTTCTGACTGACAGGCACCCGATCTGCCGCTTCAAGTCAGAAGAACGGAGAACAACTGCGGTTTTTAGCCAATTAACAACGTGACTTAGCTTTAGCCCACTTACCTCCGTTCGCTGGTTATCTCCTGTTATCTCCGGGTTAGCTCAGTTAGCACTTAGCTACAGGCAGCTCGGAGTTCACTCGATGTCAACCATCCACCGTGACGCTCACAGCCCCCCTCTCAGCTCCACTTCTTTGCCCATATTTGTATTTTCCGGGCAAGACGACACGCATGATGCTGCCAAGATGGCGACGGTAGGAACCGCCCACCGAGCTTCAATTTAGCTCTTCAGAAACCTCACAGAGGCTCTGTCCATTTTTTTATATATAGTCTATGGTTTGTAAATGTAAACATCAGATCAGAATAGATTAGTTCCCATGGAAACAGCTGCCCTGAGATCTTAAATCAGGATGATTTCAAACCGAATGATGTAAAAGTCTCCATTAAAACGTAACTAGTTACAAAAGCTATGACTGCAAAACTCCCCTGTCCCATTTCTAAATGAAGAAAGCAAACACACCATAAAAACTCAAAGTTCTTCGTAGGTATGCTGCAGGGGTTTTTTTTTAACCTCTGCTTTTCAAACGCATCACATAAACTGCCATTATTTTCCTGCCATCTCTAAAAGATGAATAACCATCAACATCGCTGATCAAATCAGAACCCAAAGCTGAATCAGAACTATTCTGCTGCTCTGTGGAAAATCTCATCCCCTGAATTATTCCAGCTTGTACAACCTATATCATAAAAAACTGGAACACTAAGAAAAATGCATTAAAAAGTTTTTAAAATTTTATTTATTTATTTTTTTAATTTATTTCTTTTTTCCCTTTTTGATGCAGGGTTGGACCACCCACTAACCATGTCAAATTTGTGAATGCATCTTGATTGCATGTTTATAGCAAGCCTGAAAGATATGCCTTGAAAAAGAAATAAGTTTTAAATGTAAAAAACTTGAAATTTAATGAAACTACATGAAGCAATTCTTTCTGCACCGCCATCAGAATCATTCAGACTGACCTCTATGTCACTGGCAGACCTCCTGCTGGTTGTCCAGCAGGAATAAAACTGATGATGGAAGGGGGAAATCGGACAGTGAAGTCCATAAATCGCATGGCAGAAGTGTGCTGTTGATCGAAGACCAGTATTCTAAAGGCAGCAGAAAAGAGCCTTAAGAACAAAATGTTAATGACAAACTCTAAATACATTCTCCAACGGACTTCGATGTGAGTCATGCGGAAGAAATTATTCACTCTTGTTATCAAATGTTACCATTTAAAGCCAAATACTGCTTTGTTTCGCCCTTTTTCCATTAAGACATTATAAGCTACAAATGTTTTACTAACTCGGGTTAATGACTTAACTTTTATTGCTGATGAGGACAAGTTGAGTTCCTGAAAGAAGAGAAAATGTGCACAACTGTTTCTACTTTATTTTAACTTCTAAATCTTTAGGTTTGCTCGTCTTTGGGAGGATCTCATGGTCTGAGATTAAAGTTGCTATTTTGGTCTTTTAGTCAAGAAAACAACTTTTCTTCTTGACAGAACAGCTTCTTTGGGCATTAAAGGGGTATATTTGAACAAACACAGCAAAGTAGTTACTGCTGACCTGAGGAAATGGGCAAATTTATCAAATTTTAAAACTGTGCTATTGGATCATCCATCAATTCTTCCCAACAGCCTTTTACTTGTCAGCTCGAAGTTACAAGAACACGTTTTCAGGAGAAAGTTAGCGATGCAGATGGACACTTTTAACTTTGAGGAAAATGAAGCTTGTTCTTTTATGATCTTTTTTTGCGTTTAGTGTCGGAATTTAGAGATAAGTTTAATAATATAATTAATTACCAGAGTATTATGAGGAATTATTTTTGAGCTTTAAACAAGATGAGTATTTGTATATTTTTTTTTAAAATTGGCCCTAATGAATGGATTAATGTAATAAATTAATCCATTCATTAATATTGCTAAAGTAATAAGTGTTTATTTGCGTTACATCGCTTGTTATGCTGTGTCTCTTTCCATTTTTCTATCTTTGCACCAAAGTACAAAACATTTAATCGTCTTTTATAAAAACTCCCCTGTTTTTGCCTCCTTTTTTTATTTTTATTTCAATCAAAATGATAAACCAAAACAAAGCCATAAAGAGAGGAATTATTGTTTAACTGTATAAAGCATTTACCTTATCTGAATCTGACAGTAAAGTTAGACATCTAGTTGTTCAGCAGCCTCATTTTTCTCCTGTTTGAAAATATTCCAGGTCAAGATGCAGGTAACGTTTTCAGCACCACATCAGGTAAAGAGAAGATTGACCTTTTATACAATGTTATATTTAACAGAATAGGCAGAATCCAGCAACTTAAAGTAAAATTATCTGTTCAAACTCCAGGATGTATATACTATACATATTTAGTGCTAATATTACCTTTATTGAATTAATAAATATATTTTCAGCTATGTGTGCCAGACAAATTGAAAGGGACATTGTATAAGAATCATTCCCATCTAAAGTATCTCATTTAAATAAATCAAGCATTTTAAGGCCAAAACCTTATTGCAACCACAGTAGCTGCTGTGTATCAAAAAGCCTTGACAATACAGATGAAACCTAGTCATCTGACACTTCATGGAGTGTTTTCTCAGGTGAAGATGTTTCCGGTTGTACCGCTCCGGTGGAACTGTACAGTGGTTTCAGCTTTTAAAGCCGGAATAAAAGCCGGTGGGAAGGCTTTATAAGCTGACATCACAGCAACTTTGAAACTATAACTGTGTAAGCATCCACATTGGTAGCAACTCGGCTGATGTCATTTAGCAGGATCTGCTTGCCAATGCTGACAAGCGTCACTGTCGAACAAAACCAAACAAAAAAAATAGCTTCAGGTTCATGTAGGCTGTCCAGCTGACTTACTTATCGAGAAGGAAGCTGCAACTGCAGCGTTGCATCTAGAATCTTTGTCCTTCTAAGAGCTCCCTCTACCTGGGGAACGCTTGCATGATGTTGATCCTACTTTTTTGTTTTGTTCTGTTCACGATGCCCTTTTTTGCTTTCTTGATGAGGGTGAAGATGACCCATGCCCTTCAGCTGCTGCTTATACATGATTTTACATTTTTGTAAATGATTTTGCAACTTGCTGGGGTAGTAAACCTCTCACTCATCTTCTACTCCGGTGTCTCAATAGATATGAACTAACTTGCAGGGGAAACATGTTCTTATGTAACGGCGGGCGTGAGGTAGCCGCAAATACACATTAATAGCTTTTCCGAGGAGCGATCTGCCATTCAACATACATACAGCAAAAATATAGACAGTTTATTTTAAATGAATAAAAAAAGAGAGTCCCAGTTCTTGGGCCACACGAGGGGAAGGATTCCCCGCTGGGAAAAAGGTCCCGACACTTCTAGGGCTGTTGCGACCACTGCTCCACCCGCCCAATGTCGGATCCACTGCAATAAAAAAAAAACAAAAACAAAACAAAAACATAAAAACACGCTTAAACCATGCAAGGGGATGGGGTGTTGCGACAGTGGTCGTCACCCTCCAAGTGGGTCAAATCCTGTCTCATCTTTACCCGTCCTGGGAAGCCGACTGTTCCGTTGCTCCAACGCTGTTACGGCCCCTCTGGCTGTTATTGTTCCTGTTCCGTCTCTGTTTCGCCGCGTTCTTTTCATGTCCTTTTCCCCTCCTCGGCCTTCTCCGTTCCTGCCGTTGCAGGCGGCCTCCCGGCCCCCTCTCGCAGCCCCTCTCTTCCCCGGTGACTCTCCATGTCCGCTCACTGGACCTCTTTGTCCACCTGAGAGAAAAAGGCTCCACCAGCCAATCAGCTGGCCCAATCTCCAGGTGGCAGCAATCAGGTGCTGATTAAGTTACCTGTTCTGGGAGGAACGGGGTGTAAAATGCACACACACACCTGTGACACTTATTCTACGTTGGTGCTGTTTGTCCCAAACTGACAGCTGTAGTTTCAAGGTGGCCGACTTTCATGGCGCTTCCCAAGTGGTTTACCTTGTGTCAGACTCTTAGCAGAAGTCATAATACACCGGGGAAAACACATAAATACTGACAAACAAAAATGTTCCTTTTAAAATCAACGTGAAAACAATCAAAATGTGAATTATTTAAATGTACATAAAATGCAAGGCAGAAAATCCAACCAGTTACATGATCAGGTCTTATTTCAAAGCTCTTTCCCCATGACCCAAAACTCAGCTGAATCGCAGCGACAACACTTCTTTCATGTCAGAGATGTTGATACCTGGCAGTGCTGCCATGACAACAAGACTAATCACACTGACACAATGTGATTACCACGGGAGAAACCAATTAAAGCCCCGGGAGTGATGCAGACATTCACATGCAATGAAACACGTTACACACAAAGACTGCACATTCAAGTTAACACACTCATGTAAAAGATGTGCAAATTTATCTACAGAACTGAGACTCGGTCACACATACTTAATGGACTATGCAGAAATCACACAAAACACAAGAACGAGGAAGTGTTTGGGTTATTGTCATTCACAGCAGAAAACCCTTCTTAGCGATTTAGATTAGAAGAAGCACTTCTTGCAAAGGCTGAAAGCCTCTGGTAGCACGTCTGGATAGTCTTCATGAATATATAAACCGTAGTCTTCTGCACAGTCACAAATATGACAACTCAATTAAATTCACACTCAGCTGAGCTGTTATTTCCCTTTTTTTTTTTCTTTTTTTTTTTTTTTTTATAAGAAACACCGTTAGAGTCTTAGAAAGACATTAGTGGCAGCAAGATTTGACCTCTCACAAATTACAATTTTGAAAAATTGTGCTGTAATAAGTAATTTAAAATGAAAGTAGTACACTTTAGGATGAAAGACCATGACTTTAGGATTCAGTGCTGCAATGCATGTTTCAAAAACTGGATTATAGACTTAGAATATCAAATACTTCTTTTTTTTTTCTAAGAAGTATTAAATACTTCTTAGAATATGATTTTGTCCCGATTCGATTCCGATTTTTTGGGTGCAGATTTGATTTAAACTTTTTTTGCTCGTCATTTTCCTTGATTTCAATTTGGAAAAAAACAACAAAGTAGCCAGACCACCATTCTGCTGCTATAATGCCCAAGAAGACAAGTTTAAAAAAAAAAAAAAAAAACAATAAAAAAAATGACAAAAATTTTATATTGGATTATTTTTTTAACAAAATTGATTTTTAACAAAAATTTGATTTAAAATTGTGAAGCAAAGAATCCCAATATATGATTTTTTAAATTTAATTTTCCCAACCCTTCGAAACAGAAGAAAACTACATCTAACTCTTACTTTATAAATGAACCGACTACAACGAATTGATCTTGATCTAACTACTTAACTGTAAACTTGCTAATAGTTTAAACATAAATGGACAGATGCTGTTAGCAGCCGAAATCATTCGTCATCTGCAAGTCCATCCAGTGGCTCAGGTGCAGGATGACTGCGGTACAGGTAACAACATGCCTTATCCCAAGAGATAAATTATGTGAAAAAAAAAAAGACGTCTCAACGTTTAGACATCGAGTCTTTTACTTTTAATATCAGCTGGATCCACTTTGTTTGGGCAGGAAATCAGTCAATGAAAAACATTCTGCTCTGCTTGAGATTGATTGGAGAGTAAAGGCGCTTCTGGCATGCTTCAGAAACACACCGTGGTGCAGTTGGAAATGTGCGATCTGCTGTTTAGTCGCAACACAGCCGCTCTGTGCCGATGTTGCGTCCGTTGGAACCAAAGGGTAAGAGACAGACCACTGCAACATTATGCAACATCCACATGCACTCTGTCCCAGTGTTGCTAATAGCTACTTCTCTCACTGAAGAGTTTGCAACAATGCTCTGTAATTTGTTGCAACACTGCCTGATATGCAGGAAGTTTATGCAAGCTAAAGGTATTCTAACACAACTTAACGTCCATAACAAAATTGACATGTAGACTGTGACCAAATGATGTGAGTGGAATTTCACTTAACACCAGTTTGACTTGGTTTAATTAAATTCTGCTTGGTTGTAACTTGCTTTACATTCAGTCTGGTCTGGGATCTGCCAATCAGCATCCTCACATTAAAACCTGAGACATCTACTCGTGCTCTCATGGTTTTTAAATCCTGATCATACTTGGAGATTTTATAGCAACTGGCGTTTGCCCGGTTGGTTGGTTGATAAAACATCTTGTGAAATGCGTAACAGTCAGAAGACGTTTATTTGCTTCACTGTGACCTCAAGCAGTCGTTTGATGCTACTGAAGTTATCGGGGAAAACAAACATATCTATTGCTGCAGCACTAACGCGTTGTTGGTATGCACAGCAGGAGTCCACAGTCAGTTAGCAGAGCGAGTGTGTGTCAGCAGGTTGGCAGTGCCCCATATTTTCTAATATCTCCTCTGTGCCAGCTGTTTAAGTAGGACAATGTGATGAAACACTTTTCATCCCTATATCTCCCCTCTTCCCCGCTCTTACATCTCTGAAAGTATTCATGTCTCCATCTAAATGAGGATTCAGGTCTGAGATGTGCATTTTCACATTCAATTGTGAATTTTAAGCATGTTGCTGAAGATCAGTTGAGTTTCTTATCTTATTCTGCATAGACATGAACATAATTGGCAAAAAAAATCTAAATGAGATGATCTTAATCACTGTTAGCTTTGTCGTACTAATTCATATAAATATATGCTTTTACTCAGTGCTGAAAGGAAAGTTAGCATTTCTCCCATTCTTCTTCTGCGACTTAACTAAAAAAGTATAATATGTTTGTCCCAAGATGAGCAGCAGTCACTGTGTGGTCTGTGCAGGCACTGACGGATAGTACGACTTACTGAATCACACAGGAGCAGAGCGGCTATGTGTGACTACCTTAAATCAGGACACAAAATGTCTCATCCAATCATCAAACGGATCTCATGAAGATCACAGCTTTTCCAGCAATTTCATAGAAAGGAACAAAGAAGGAAAATGTGAGTAGAAGAAAAGTGACAACCTGCATCTCTTCAACGCATAACATCCCTGTTGATTCATTTTGGACATGAAACAGGAAACATATTTCAGAAATGAGTTCTAATTTGGATGAAAGGAGGATGAAGGGAGACCCTGCTCCCCCCCCCCCCCCCCCGCCTCCTCTGTCTCTTTCTGTTTTGCTTTGTAACGCTCCATCCTTGTTTCTCCCTGCCATATCTGGTCCTTGTTAAGATTCCTAGCAGGCACTGGGAGCCGACGAGAAACGACAAGTCAATAAAAGAACAGACAGATTGTTAATTTCCCTCCTCTGGGTGAAGACCGGACAGGGTTGAAGTCCAATTCTGTTTGGAGACGGAGCAAAACACTGTCACTTTTATTATCATGCTGATAGTGTTTTTTTTTCTCCTCCTCTTCCTCCCTTCCTCCCTCCCTCTGTCACTTTATCGCTCTCCATTTCCAGAGTACAAAGAAAACCTCCAAAGAGCTCCGTGACCTTTTCCACTTTTCTTTCGCAGCATCGTTTCTCTTTCTACATGTTTAGAGAACTTGAAGGAGGCTTTGACCTCAGTGGCTAAAAGGCAACTTTTAAATAGTTTCAACAGAGGAATCATTAAATAATTTGTAGTTATTTACATTTTAAAGTAAAGCCGGTCAGAAAGGCCACCGCTGCTCAGAATTTCAATGAGACTTTTATCAATATGTGATAAATGTGTCTACAGAAGATGATCTGTTACATAACTTTGTCACGTGTGCCAAATTGCAAGTGTTTTGGCGTGACATTTTCAGCTTTTAAAGACATTTAAAAGTACAGATACAAGCTGAACTTCTAATAACCTTTGGTGTTTCAGATGAGTTGAGATCTTTAAGAGATAATCACATGGTCTGATGGCAGCGAAGAAGCTAACTCTGGAGCGCTGGAAATGGAAAGAGGGCTGATGGAGCTGACAGCCATCTGGAAAGGATCTGATATTCTGTCAAGAACAGAACTGAACAATTTGAAAAGACCTGGCAACCAGTTTGTTGACTGAAAAAGGAGCGGGCCTTCTGAGTTCCTGAAACTGACATAACACTTAAAGATGAGGACTGGCTGAATGGTGGTAGTCAGTTGTTTGGGGTATCATTTGTTGGCTTTTATATTTTTACCTTCTTTTTATTTTCTTTCCTTTTTATTCAAAGGTCTTATGTTTTGAATATTGAGCCATACATTGTCGTCTTTTGGAAATCTGTTTATTATATTATAAAGAAACCTGTAAGCTGATTTAAACAAAAATAATTTAAAGTATAAACTGTGGGGAATTTATTAAAATAATACAGTATGTTACGTCCCCTTGGAGGGGTGCAACCTGACAACCACAGATGGAGACAAAACACATGTAGAATATTGTAAACTTTATTCTGACAGGAATCGGATGTGGAAGGACTATGGAACCTGTTGGGGAGGATGAGACATCAGGCTGTGTCAAAATCAAGGAAATCAATAAAACAAAACGAGGCCTAACTCAGACTCCACCTATAAACCAAAACCAAACCAAATAAACTCATACCTAACTAATCTAATGAACAGAACTGAACCAAAACATATACAAGGGGTGGCAACAACCTCTAGCCCAAGTGTGTCTATAGATCTTTTTACTACGTGTTGAAATGTAAAGGGAGCCCCAACTTACCTAGTCCTCATGCCTCCCCACATACATGTTCCACCACGCCGTTAAAAAAAACATAGAGGAGAAAAACAATACAAGAGTCTGACAGCCTCCAGGTGCTGTTCTTTCAAAAGGTGACCTCCAGTGCTGATTGGAGCACCTGAATTTGAAGCAGCCAATAAAACTCAGGGTAGGCAGGTCTCCAGTTTAGCTAGTAGAAAAAAACAACTGGGGAGATAAGAGATATGGCCAGTCTTTCACGAGTGCAAGTGATGCACGTAACACAGTACAATAATCCAATTTCCTTTGAAAAATGCAAATACACCCTTGACTGTTTTGGCCTTGTTACCATGACACACACGCACACACACCAAATACACACAAAAAATATCATTTTTTTCTAAACAGCTGGAGTTACAATAATTTAACAGTCCAAAGTTGTGTTGTTTCGAAAATGTTCATAACACAAAGTTTGAATATGGTAATCAGAATTAAACACATTAGGTTTCTAAAAAGGAGAGCTGTCTTCCCATACTGCCCCCTAGTGGTTTGGAGGTTACGTTCAGTCAGGCAGTTAGACCGTACTATTTATTATATAGAAAAATGAATTATTTCTGCTTTTTTCTTTTGTTAATTAAAATAATTAGTTCATATAAGAGCAATCCCAACAGATGTTTTTCCTTTCAGCTCAGTGGCTTCCTTATGGGAGCTGAGCTTTTTCAGTTGCTGACACATCAATCGTTACAATCTTCACTGTTTTTGTGTTGCTGTTTGTCAGCTGTTTACATGCTGAACAAGTGTTTGTGGTGAATCCTTTCTCAGGTTTACAAGGGGACAGCTGCTCTCATATGAAAGTAATTAAACTGGCTGCGATTCTGGCTGTGTTCTGGAAATGAATGGGTTTGGATGCAATTTTTTTTTTTTTTTTTGTCAATGCTCCTAAATTGTGTAAATAGTATTCTCTGTGCCTTTGAAACAGCCAGTGCAGAGAAGTCAGTTCTCAGATATTTCCAGTTGTATTTCCTCTGACATCTTACTCTTGTACATCTGATATGTTGCAGAATAGCTTTGTAGTGATGAAAAGCATAAAGTGCGTGACCAACTGACAGCCCTAGATGTTTAGTCTGATCTTAGATCTTGAGCTTGCAGCACAGATAGCAGCTCTGTCGTTTTCTCCCAGATCACACATTTATCACTCGGTGGAAGTTTTGGTCTTGAAGTTGCTCTTTGACCTTCAGGTTCATTAACTCTCATCTGGTGACAAGAGCTTGACATGTAAGATAGAAAAAACAGTTTCACAACAACATGTCACTGCCAATCTGTGATCTTTCATTGAAAGAAGAGTTTGAAGATGGTTTATGTTTGGACCACAAAAACATAAATATTAAGATCTAAATAGACAGTTGGGGTATCACATAAACAACCATACAGCTATGATACAACTGCATTAGCGTGATGTATTCCATACATTTGAACTGGTATAAATAAATTCTGTATTTAAATTTTAGATGCAAATGTATTTGCAAAATCTTCTTACAACAGCCCCACAAAAGATGATCTGGCTGAGAATCACCAGGGGGTCTCTTGCATGAATGCTGGGTATGCATCAAAATGTTCTGCACACCATGTTCCATGAACACTTCGGGATGTACAAAAACAGCTTTGTGTTGATATGTGCGCACTGCCACACAAATAATCGACCCATGCCATGAGAATGTGGGTCACCCCATGCAAACTCTTGTCATTAGAAAATTACAGACTTTCAAGTTCTGAAACTTTCCTTGATACACTGTATATGTGACTAAACACTCTGAAGTCAAAATGGACATGGAATAAGAAATCACATTTGAGCTCTGATGAGCTCTGACTAAAAAATTACAATATGTATATTTTTTTACGCCTCAATAAAACTTCCACAAACTAAATGTAAACTGATTGATTTTTTCTGTTTAAGTGAAGATGTTGACACAAGTTGAAGCCCACCTGTCATGAAATGCTTTTATTTTAATGGCAGCACAGTGTCAGACCATCATATTAACAACAAAGCACTTGATACAAGTTCCTACATGTATGATTTATTTGAGTCGGTCAATGTTTCACATTAACCAATTTCCACCAGGTTTATGTGTGCACAGCGTTTACGCCTAGATGTTAGATGCCTGTTAGATGTGGGGTGCCCTAGTGCAGTCTGCCTGACTGTGTGCATGGATAAATGATAATTGTCCATGCTGAAAAGACAAAAAAAAAAATAACAGAAAAAAACAAAAACAAAGCACAGACCCCTGACTACTGACTTGTAACATGGTCACATAGAATAGTTCAGCAACTGCAAACCTACATAAGTTCTTTTATTTAGGAACATGACAGATGCCTTACACTGTTCCTGTGTCTGATTTCCTGTCTGGCTCGATGTGAACTGCTGAGCATGACGCATTCTGGAGCGATTTCCGTCAAAAATAGACCCAGCATGAACCATGACCAGGCAATTCTGACAAGGTACCTCACACGCAGCGCAATGCGCCCGGGGTGAGCCAAACCTTACAAGAAAACAGCCTTGATGAGATCCAAAGGCTGCGACACACCTGCACCTGCTGGAAATTGGCCTTACCTTCCTTCACCATCTCCCACATCTCTCTGGGATTCCAGCTCAGCTTCTTATCAGTATGCAGTCAAACTGGTGTCCCTCAGGAACTCTATGGTGTCATTATGTGCTGGGGGCCCATTAAGTATGAGTCAGTTATCGTTTTCCATGGTCTATCACACTATGGTGACACCAGAAGACTAAAGACACCCTGCCTGTTGTTATGTTACCCTCTGACTAACTGTTCCATGTACGTTTTTATGAAAACCATCCTTACAATAATCAGTAAAAGGAAATAAACTACCTGGAAGATCTTTTTTTTTTTTCATTTCTGCTGCCTCTTGTTTCTATGTTTAAAAAAATATTATTTATTTTTTATAATTAATGGTTTGTGTGGCCACGGATAACATGAAGGGGAAGTTCAAAGGTGGCATTAGGAAAGGTTGGATACACACCAATAAGTCCTTGTATTGCTGGTGTCTGAGTAAAAGAAATCATAATTATGAAGAGGATTTATCAAATAATTGTCCATATGTTACACTGACACAACTGGATTTATTACTGGGAGGATTTCATGTAAGTGTCACGGGATGTGAAACTGCCACACTCGGTGGGACCCAAATGCAGACAGATTGGAGGAATGAATTATAATTCATCGCTTGAGTTTGGATGGTTTTATAAATGGCAGTTTTGTCTAGGATGTGTTTAACTAGAAGGGGAGAAGAAGATGTGTGAAGTCAAAAAGGAAGTCATTGACTGAGGAAATGAGTTGAGAATTATGGTTGATGGGCTGGAGAGGATAGTTTAAGATTCAGAGCATGGTGAGGAAGACCATGATGGGAGGGTGAGCAGGCAGGTTAGACAGCAGGTTGGTGGATCTGCTAGAGATGGGTCTTTAAGGGGGTGAACTGATGCTGGATCCCAGTGAGGCGCCAAGTCACGGAGGGGAGTAAACAAACAATGTTAGCTCAATTACTTGGAGAGCACATTATTCTTAAAAAGAGCTAGCTGCATTTTCATAATATTTTTCTGCAAAATAAAAGCGACATTTGTGTTTCAACAAACAACTGTTGTGATCTGCAGGTGTTTCCATTTAACAGTGTTTCATGCATGAGCTTTAAGTCTTGTAACCAATCAGAACCAAGTCCTGGCATCAACAGACCCTCTGCCTGTTTCAAAAGGTCGTGTAGTATGGCCATATGAGGTTGGAGAAGGTTTGGAACTGGCACTGCAGGACCACAACCCTTTGCTTCCAGATGGGTTGTGTTGCATATGGCCAAAGTCAAACAAGACAAGTATTTAGATTTCTCAGTTTGTTCTTTGTTAGGTTAGTTTTATTAGTAGGAAGTTATTTTGCCATCTTGACTTTGGTTTAGCTCTTCTGACCTGGTTTGTGGGTTCTGATCTTGTGTTTTAGCATTTTTGGTGGAAAATAAAACCCACCATTTTTTAAACGCCTTGTGTTCCTCATTCTCAACCAGCACAGTCTTTATGGTGTGTTTCTAGCTGTTATTTGGACAAAAGATGCAAGCTTACCATTTATTTATTGTCATTTGTCATTAATGGGAGGACAAAATGAACTCCTGGAGCTGCGCTTGCTGGAATGATTGACAGATGCAAAGGAACAAGCGAGCACACAGATTTATAAATATGAACATTTTTGGGTGTACAGATTTTCCCAATTTTATTCGTATGCCATCTTTCTGTATGAAAAGCATGCAATCCTTTGTGCAACGAGGGTCCTGAACTTTAAACAGAAAATCTGTTTAAATGGCTTACTTTGTCCTTTTTTCCATTCGGTCACCAACTGATGTTTTCTTGTTTACATGATGTATAAAAGATGAGACACTCAAAGACTTTCAGGGAACATGTGTCCAATCGCATAGCTCCATTGTCACTGTACAAACATGAAAATGGATTCTTTAGACAAAACAGAGTTTTTTTTTTATGCCTTTTAAACAGTAAGATAGAAAAGATAAATGTATTGTACCACACACAGCTGAAAGCTTACTTTCATCCGAGGTCACAAGATTTAAAAATGACCACAAAAATGCACATAAACTGACTCTATAACAAAAATATACATCGGTCTTCTTTCAGAGTCAACCACCTCCAAGTCACTTAAAAAGAGATAATTCATGATGAAATCATGCCATGTCGATGCTCCACTCTCAACTTAGTTCCTACAAACACAAATCATGCCTGCAACCATTTACTTGAGCTGATTTTCAAATGTTATTGGATTATTTTCAGTGGTGAAGAATTTCTTTTTCCAGTTGCCTTAACTGCAAAAAAATCCACACATCATAAACCAAAGTCTCTTGCAGATAAACCTCAAACCTATGTCACATATTGGCTTTCACACTTTCTGACTCATGATGGACACAGTTTTTGGAGTCTTATTAACCTGTGATTGTCAAGAGGTTATATAGAGGTTAAAGTTTTATTCAGACAATTCTGTCTATGTTCAATTTTATTAAACTATTTTAATCTCATATTGTCAAAAAGCAAAGTGGAAAACTACTTTTCAATGAAGAATTTTGCCTGATAGTTGCATTGTAAAAAGAAAAATGTTGGAAAAAAAGCAAGTGAAAAGTGGATAATTCTCCTCAAAGTACTTTGTAAAAACACTTCAAATGAAGCAGATAATGTATTGACCAAGCACTTATTGTAAAAACATTATTTTGACAATTAGCTACATCTAAAAACAGCCAGAATATTTTATTACATTTTTTTTTTATTTAAGGATCTTCATAGCAGCCATTTGACACGTTTTTAGTAAAAAAAAGTATTTCAACTTTTTTTTTCCCAGAAGCAACTTTGGCCTTTAAATACGATATTCGCAGAAGCAGTTTTTGCAAACTAATTTTACGCATAGAAAAGTTTGATCCTTGGAACAAACAGTACTGATCCATGGTTTGGTCCACTGTCCTTCCAGATGAGAAAAGATGACTCTGAGATGGACTAAACCCCCACATTGCAGTCAATACTTTTTGCATGTTGTTGTAGAAAACAAAGTCTATAATGCATGATGGGTGCGAAGCTAACACTTTGAAGATGGAAGATAATTTCATAATGGATTTAGGAGCTGAGATCAGTTTGACGTTTTTACTTATAAAGCATATTAGTCACAATGAAAAGTTTAATGACCTTCACAAGTCCTGATGAACGGCCCTGTGATGGCCTGGCGACCTGTTCAGGGTGTACCCTGCCTCTCGCCCGAAGGCTGCTGGGATAGGCTCCAGCTTCCTTGTGACCCTTAATCAGATAAGCAATATCAGAAATTGAATGAATGAATGAAATCCAGATAAACTAAAATTCATCCATTATATTCTTCTACAACATTTATACACTCACCTTTCAGAAAGACCATTTTCTCAGTAAACGGATTACTACCAATGATCGATAATGTTTTTAGCTTCTCCTTTCTGGTGTTTACTGGGCAGGCTGGGGTTGGGACATGAACTGGACTCCTGTTCGCAGTTCTCCTCGTTACATCCTACCTCCAGCAGACCACAAAGTCGTCAACATCGTTGCCAACGGATGAGACAGTGCTTCATTTCAGCTGCACGGATTAAATCAGGCTTTCCACAAACACTCTCTACAAACAGCGTCTCTTTCAGGGTAAAGTGTGTGTGTTAGTGCATGGGAGATAGGGAACGGAGAGAAAGCGATAGCATAAGCTCTCCATGGCCTTCCTGCTGGCTCTGCTTCAAACTCTGCAGATTAACTGCTGCACCCTGACCTTCAAAACATCTCTTAGTGAGCTCAGCGCAGCTCATGAGGGAATCCTCAGTTCAAAAGCCTTTATTTTATCAGCACAGCACCACAATCCAGTCACTGTAGACACTTCTTATAATCCCACATTTTAGAAGAAGCTAATTTCTTCTGCCCTATGTTATGATGTATAAAATACACAGGAAACATGCAGCTACAGCTAAGCATGTAATTTAATGTGCTTAAACCTCACTTAAACCTGCTATTCAATCTAGACTTTGCATGAATTAATCGTTATTGGTTGTGTTTTAGCCTGACTACATGGAGTACCTCCCTCTGCTGCCATCTCAAAGATGACTCGACTGGTCTCACTATTTCAGAAACCACTGATCTGCTGGGATTTTCATGCACAACCATCTCTAGGTATACAGAGAATGGTCTGAAAATAAAAATACACAGTGACACCAATATGGCACTTCAGTCCAGACAGCTGCTGCTAAGTGGTCGGACTGGCTTAAGATGAAAGAAAGGCAAAATAACCAGTAATTTCATCTACTGGTTGGTACAGGAAGGAAGAATATCTTCTCTGAATGCACAGCATGAACTTTATACACATGGACTACAGCAGCAGAAGACCGCACCTGTAAACTAAAAGCCGCTATCTGAGGCTAAATTTCACACAGAATCATCAAAGCCGAACAGCTGCTGATGGAAAAACATTGCTGGTCTAATAAGTCTCCATTTCAGCTCCACATTTGGAAAAGAAAGACAGAATTTCATGTAACATACATAAAGTCATGGCTCAATCCTGCCTTGTCTCAACGGCTCAGTCTGCTGCTGGTGGTGTGATGGTGTGGGCGACATTATCTTCGCCCCTGAATACAACTGGGAAAGGTTTCAATGCCAACCAGAGTTTTGTTGCTGACCATGCAGTATCCACTTCTGAAGGAGCATGTCCAACATCTCAAACTGGTTTCTTTAACGTGAAAATGAGCTCACTGTATGCCCACCAGTGGCCTCCACAGTGACTAGATCTCAGTCCGATATGGCGGAACAGATGAGCCTCCTCGTTGACATACAGCCAACAAATCTGCATAGTGTCAATATAATATGCAATACAATAATTCCAACACATTGATGAGTATATGCCATAAAAGATAAGGCAGATCTCAGGACAAAAAGAGGATCCAACCAGATGATAGCAAGTTGCACCTGATAGAGTGGCTGGGATATGTATGTCTGACATCGATCCTCTTATTTCAGCACGCAACCATTCCTCATTTGCTTCTCTTCAAATACAATACCCCATTTATTTACTTGAAGAAACAATTCAAGTAACGCACTTATTAATGAGTAATTTTTAGTGATAGGAATTACAGTCCAGGGACATTTCCTGATACACTGAGCTTCTCCCCCCCCCAATAACAGTGTTGTATCATTAACATGTGTGTCTCCTGCCTCAGCAGGTCTCCTTGGCGTAGCAATTCCTGTTGTCTGTTGTCTTTCTGTCCTCTTCCCCCCACACAGCAGAGGCAGATAGCTGACTGTCCTTAAGCCGGGTTCTGCCGGAGGTTTCCTTCCTGTTAAAAGGGAGCTTTTTCCTTCCCACTGTCGCCAGTATGCTTGCTCAGGATGGGAGATTGAGTTGAAGCCTCCAACTCAATCTGTTGGTTTCCTTATATAGGCTAGTATGAATTGGCTTTCATGATGTTTTTTTTTTTTCTGTCTGTAAAGCGTCTTGAGATGGCATTGCCGTGATTTGACGCAATATAAATAAAGTTGAATTGAATTAAATTGAATAGGTCATTTTAATAAGCAGGTATTGGTGTACGCACCTTGAGCACTATTTTGCATCCAGCTGAGTGTCAGACTTGGTCTCAGTATAAACGTTTTATGACTTTTAAAGACAAGTGAAGCTGAAATAAGAGAGAACATGACAGAAAATGGCAGGTTTTACTCTAAGCAGTGATAACATTATAACAAGCTGCCTGATATTTTGTAGTTTTATGCTACTCTGACCAGTCAAGGTGTAAACAAAAGTAATCTGAGGGTGTCTGACAACATGATGTTTGCCAGATGCTTAAGAGCCTGTGGGTGCTGGAGTGGGGTATTTGTTGATTTGGCTCCTATCAGACTGGAAAGGGGTAATTTAAACACCTCATGCTCATCTGAGTTCCTTTTTGAGTCCAGCTGGTGAAGGCTGCAGCAGTGGGGAAGAGGCGATCCTGAAACTGTGTTCATACAGACTTTCCCAGCAGGACATTGGCTTGTAACCAAATGAGGAGTACGACTCATTTCACCTCCCTGTAGTTTTAATGATATGTCTGACTGCTGTACTTTCAGATAAAAATTGGATTATGAAATTCATAAAGCCAACATGGAAAAAGTTCCCCCCTGCAGTGCATCGCGTTTTATTAAAGCTAGACAGACCAGAAGTTGTAACGAATCCAAAACACAACAATAAAACAATTAATCCCGTTCACATTGTTTCTTTTTTTTATTAATTAAAAGAAAATAAACATTATGAGCGCTTCTAATCGTAAGTCCACATCAGACAAGATCAAAACAAAACTGTTTAATTCTTCTTTTTTTCCCCATTTTTTGTTTAATAATAAAAAGAAGTTCATAAGCTTTCATAAAATTATTAATTGCAAAATTGTCTTCTAAATATCATCCATACACAGTTGTGACAGCACATCTTCAGTGTGAATTTTAACAACTTGTTGCTGACTGAATGTAAATTTAGACATTTCGTGTGAGTGCAGATGCGCACGCAAAGCCGAACAGAAGGACTTGTGCAGCTGGCCGTCTGTAAAGTGGGAACCTTGAAGGGTTGCCATAACTTCACAGTGGATTGAACAGCTCATGAGTGGACTGCAGACAAATGGTTGACACAGTGAGTGTTACATCTGCTCTCCCTCTCTACCCTTCTGCCAGCCTTTGTTGTGCCGACTGGCTGCCTGTGTCCCGTGTAAACAGAAACCATATCAGCCGAAACTCAGCACCAAATGGTGGAACTTTGCTTGGTTAGCCAAATGCCACGGGGCTGCAGCCAACTGAAATTTGTCCTTTACAGCAAGCCAGTGTGCCTCTCAAAATCTTGATTTGTTGCAGAGTTTAAATCCTCCAGTGTGTACACAATTTGTTTTTGCCAGCATTTCTGACAGCAAGCGATCCCATTCCCTACTTATCAATCATCTTTTTTTAACACATGGTTGCTGGATTTATCCAATCTATCGCATCAGACTAAAAGCAGCCCAATGTGTCAAGGTTGAATAAACATAAAACTTGTGCAGTTTTTAACCCATTAAGATCCAACCCACAGAAAAATGATCAGACAAGTCAAAATTTATTACAAGCCTTTATTGGTCCCTTTAACAAAATGTAAAATAAAGTATCAACATTTTAAAGTGATATTTACAATTTCTTGCCATTTGATATGTCAACATTTTTGTTGTGTCCATTAAGGGGCAAAAGACAACCAAACAAACAAAAAACAACGATTGTGTTTGTATTTTGAGCAAACTTTGTACCATAAAATTAAGCCAAATGTTCCAGAAAACTGCATATATTATATCTGTCACGCTGGGCTCTTATGGATTAAGATCAGTTGATAAAAGTGGCATCAATGGATTGAAAGTCCGGTATGTTTAAAAAAATGAAAATAATTTGAAAGATTTTTACAATAATGTCATCTCATCTTTGCAGATCATAAAAATCTGGAAAACAAAGAACAAAACAAAACGTGGAATATTAAACTTTTATTATCCATTAAACATGAACTAAACTAAAATCCAGAAGCATTGGTGCAAAAAACTATGTGCATCCTTATAAACCAGGAAGTAGGGTGGTACAAAAAGAGAGAACTTCAATAAAAGTTAACGTTTCATTGGTCTGTCGTTGGTGTCTCAACACAATGACAAGGAGGAAAAACATCAGCAATGATCCAAGAGCAGAAGTTCTTGCACCAATCGTCATGAGGTTACATTGGATTACTTGTCCATCAGGCTACTGCAAGAAGCACCAAATAAAGGCAGGGTATGTGTTTTCCAGGAGCATTTATATTGCCTAAAATCCCCTTTAAACTCCAATCGGAGGCAATTATTTAAATTTTTAAACATATAAAATCATTTTGTCTCCTGTGGAACACACAGGGCTGAAAAGACACCATCTAATAGTTTTACCTGGCCTGTTCTAAAGATTGGGTGACGATATGTTGATCAAACTCACCTTCCATTAGCCCCTCTCCCCTCAAGCCCTCGGGAATAAGCACTGTATGTTCTTCCAGGGTGGATGTCAGAAGAAAAGTGTTAAAACCTTTTAATTGTGCATTTTCATAATGTAGCTTCCATGAACCACATACTTTCTGATTTCCACCTTTTCCTTTGCTCCCGACATCCTGACGGGAGACACAACCACTGTTTGCACTGCTCTTCCAGTAAATCCACCGTAAGTCTGTAAATCCCAAGTCTGGAGTTGCAGAATGTTGATGGGGACATGCATGTCCCCACGATTCACCCAATCCTAAAGCCATGGTCGAGTCCAATCTTTAGCCATTTGGTTGACAGCTAGAAGTTTAGTCAAAATGACTCTTTCAACGGACAAAGGTCCCAAACACAGCAGCAAATCTCCGACTGAGCGGCTGAAAAAGAAAAGAATCAAAGTGTTGCTGTGGTGCAGTCAAAGCCCAGACTTTAACCCCTCAGGTCTGCTGTGAGACTTTAAAAGAGGACAGAGTGTACAAAGTGTAGAAGAACAATACTGCACATCGTAATGAACAGGAGAAATGCTGGAAAATAAGGCTGGCCAGAAATTCCTCCACAACACTGCAGACGGATACCATTACACAGAGAATGAGCACCTTCAGTTCTTCCTGAATCATGAGCTGTACTTGGCCTCATACACATGCCTTTGTTTTTTATTTCTAATGGAAAGTGGCGTAATAATAATATATCGTTGTTTAACTATGGTTCCATTTCCTTCATTTTGACCTTGTAAGTTACAGGTAACATTGTCTTTATCCAAATAAATAAAAAATACAAATACATACAAATTTGCCTCCTATAGTTTAAATCCCATCGTTTTGTTGAGAATTGCATGCTAATGAAATGTGCTACACAATACGTTAACCTCCCATTGCTAAGTTCATCATTCCTGCTACTGTCATGGATGTCTGGTTGAAATGGAAACAAGTGGAAAAGTAAAATGTAAGTTACAGTTCTTCATGGTTATCCAGAATTATCGCCCATCTCGTTTTTCATGTTTTACCGTCTCACCTCTTCCTATATTTCTCCATCTCTGTCTCTCTCATCCCTTTCCTCCCACTATTTCCAGACCGAACAGCATTCCTTCCTCCTTTGGGGGGTAGAATAATCAAACAGCATCACTCACTTGTTCCTTTGATGGATGTGCTATCAGGCATGTCTTTTACTTGAATAAAGATGTATCACTAAATGTTCTCTGGAGAGATTCTTGTACTTCGTGTACCGTCTCATTGCAATCCTTTAAAAAGACTGAACATCTGAATAGAATACTGCATATGTGAACTGCAGCTTTACATTTAATGACTTTTTTCCTGTTTTCACATTCACATCTCTGAGGTTTTCATTGTTTTTGTTCCTATGGGCATCAAACTCACAGTACCAGATCATCACATTTAAATCAGAATGTTTTCATTGTTTGCGGATATCTAAGCTAGTGAGTACTCATTACCTGCAGTGGTGTAAGCTACTGTGTCAAATGTTCAAGCAAGCATGTTATATTTTGGATAAAATAAGGCTGAATCTCTCTTTTTCAATTCAAACTGGTTTTCAGAACCATGAAAATGACAAAAGTGGACTATTGCCAGTCATATCCCTGGTTTTAAATGAACCAAAAAGAAGAAATGTTCATTCCACACTGAACCCACATGACTACAAAATTCACATAACTTTTGCTCATCATGTGGCTTCAGGGTCTGATGGTGATGCCATCCCTACACAAAAAACCCTACTGATGGTTTAAGCCCAGAATACATCTGATATGTTCAGACAATATAAACCAAAACCCAAAGACTCCGGCGAACTAGTCCAGACCAGAGTCCAGAATAAACATGGAGAAGCAGCATTTAGCTGTTATGCAGCAAACAAATGCAAGAATGGCCAATGGAGATTATTGTCTTCCCAAATGTTGATACTTTAAAATCAAAGTTAAAAGCTTCTTTTCTCCTCTTTGTAAAATCTGCAAAGTAACTTTGAACTTATCTTGCTTTTAGTTATTTTAATTCATGATTTAATTGTGATTTTTTGCCTTTTGTTGCAGTCTTATATTACTTTTAATGCTTTCTTTGCACCGTCTGTAAAGCTTTTAATGTTTTATGTAAAACACTTTGAATGGTCTTGTTCATAAAGGTGCTGTACAAATAAACTTGCCTCTTTTCTAACTCTCGTTTTCCTCTTTACCTTCACCTCTTCGTGTAGACTAATCTCGTCCCAGGAAAACTCTGTGCCTAACACTTCTTACAGACCTACTGTAAAGCAGATTTTCTTAATGACTCGTCTCCTAGCAACAGTTTATTGAGCATCCATATTGTACTGTACCTTCACTCTGAGATCTCTCTGGCAAAATGTTAACCTGTCATTTCTCTTTTCTTCGCTTCCTCCAATGTCTTCCATTATTTCTGTGATGAATCTGTCAAGCCGTGTCGTTGGTGTGTAGCTGCTGTAAAGTGCAGTTTCTCCGCCTTAGGATAAATTAATACAAAAAAGCCCCTTTACCACCAAAATGAGTCAGAAACAAGTGTGAAAGTCAGACACATAGTGCTACTTTAAAGCCAAGTCAAACTACAGTGCATGTTTGTCTTGTTATAGATGTTTATGTCCTGGTTTCAAATGTACATATTTATTAATAATAATACTAAATATTTCTTTTTAACCCTTATTGCTAATAACTTACAGCTTTTTCTCTTAAATACTCTTCAAAATGCTGTTAAGATTACAATATATAGTTGCATAGCGGAATAGAAAAGTTGCACTAAAACATAAAAAATAGTTACACAACAGAATAGACTCAGCAAAATAAGCTAAAAAGTGATTATTGTTGGGGGTCAATAAAAAGGCGGGGATGGTGAGAGGAGATGGAGAAATTGCTTGGCAAAGACATGGGCAGCAGAGGGTGGCTGGAAGCCAAGCAAGCTTTTCTGAAGGCAGGCCGGTGTGGAAAGCATGGCGGGAAGATGAATGAGGGACAGGCAGGTAGTAGAGCGGTAGAACAGCAGGCAGGGAGAGTTGGTTTGTCAAGCACGATAAGTGCAGAGAAGCAGATTGGCAGGAGAAGAAAGGCTGGATAAAGCTGAGCAGGCAGCCTTGCAGACTAGATGGCTGGTGTACACAAAGTACATCAGAAACTTTCTTTTTTACCCCAATAAAAGTAAATACAAGAGTAATCAAAGAACTCAGGAAATTCACAAAGAGATCAGTACAAGTACAGCCTACGTGGACTGAACAATGTAGTGAGTTAAAAGAAGACGCAGTGTTTTACCTTCAGTATGACTGGACTAATAAATGAATGCCTCACAGATACATACATGCGCTAGTTGTGCTTAAATTGTCCTTTCCATCAGATTCCCACTGCCTGAGGCGACACACAGCGTGTCCAACCTCGAGCAGAGCTAATGCCTGCAAATGTTGTGTTAATGTCTAGTTAATTATGTGCAGTGAAATGAAAAGATGTGACTTACTTGAAACTGACATGAGTGCTTGTTTAATTTGTCTGGTGGGGATTTAATCTAAGTCTAAGTCAGGGATCACAAATTCTGGATGTCCCTGCCTCAACAGATCTGGTTCTCTAACAATTTGTTATGCTCTGCACAAGCCTGTTAATGGCACATTCATTTGAGTTAGGTGTTGTAGCAGGGAAACACTGAAAACCAGCATGACACTGGCTCAAAACGCCAAGAATTGCTGATCACTGATTTATATTAACTCACAGAATTTCATGCAGTATGAGACCATAAACCAAGTAGAAACCAGATCAGGGTATCTGTAAGGTTTTAACCTTATGGAATGCAGAATGGCGACCGTCCTTTAGCCACACAATAAAAGGTAAAGGAGGATGAAGAAACACAGGACTCCAATATTTAAAGAGTTCAGCTGTCTTTTTTTTCTTCTTTTTCTTGTTACAGTTCAACATGCATGGATACCTTTCCCCTTTTTACAATTCACAGTCCTCCACCTGTATATCTAGATTCCAACCACAGCCACTGATACCCAACACAGGAGTCTCTTCACAATTATGACTCTTAAAGAGATCTAGAGCAGCTTGACTCTGAACACTCTCCAAAAAGATGAAATTACATCACACCTTATCCATTTACTTTAATCATCAAAAGAGATTAGAAGCAAAGCAAAAACTTTACTGCAAAGAAACTCAAATGATCCAACTAAATAGGATCCATCTTTAGTGAATTAATACATCAACAAAACCAATAAAACAAACAAATAAAAAAAAGGATTGTAGAAATGCGCAAAAGGAGTGTGTTACATGAAACTGAGCACCTGCTTAGTGACGGGATGCCTGCAGCTTCCTCATAGTTTCAATTGAGGCTTAAGGAAGATGGTAAAATTAAAATTATGAATGGTATGAGGTTTTAGCATTTTTCGAACTCCCACTTTTCCCATCTTTAATCAATATCAATAGGTATGTACTGAGCATAAATACTAAATCTTCCAATGTTTCACTTTAAAGAGGATTTCTGCATCTAGCAGTGCATTTCATGTTTTCAAAAAATTTAATCTGAATTACAGTAAGAAAGAAGGCTAAAAAAAAAAAAAATCATTGTACATTTATATTTATGCTGAGAAATGTCACATCAGCTTGATGCAATTTATTAAAGAGGAATCTGTTTGTTTTTTTTAAAATTTGTGTTATCAAGTAAAATGCTTTAATTTATATATATATATATAAAAAAAAAAACTCCTGCTGCAGGTGCAGACTAAGTTACCACCATAGTCTCCAGCTCATCATGCACACAGATGTTATTCTCGCAACACTAAATGCCACATTTTGCGTAAGCAGCAGATTGGCTTATTGAATGGCTAAATCAGATTCAGGCAGCACTTCTCTACAGAAACTGGAATGAACATGCATGTAATCACATTTATTACACACGACGACGTGCATAGCACACTGTGCTCCTAAACTGCACAGGGACAAATCAAATTATCCGTTTTTTGCTAAACTTTCAAAATTTTGGTTTAATTTTAAATGGCTAAAATGTGCATGTTGTTCCATGTATAACACTGAGCAACCCTTTAGGAGGAAGGTGGATAAAAGATGAATGAAACAGGATTACAGACTGACACAATGATGTGACTGCGAACAAAGGAAACTGGTCACATGAAATGCTGTGAGACAAATGAACAACAGCTGAGATGCAATCAGCAACACAAACCAGGTGTGACAAGGTCAGGAGGACAACCTACTGCAGCCAACAAGGAAATGGGATCAAAACAATCAGAGTTGCGTAACCTGAGAACTCTGAACATGAAGATGGGATCAAACCCAAATGGACACTAAACAGAAGAGATTTGTGTTTAAATTTAACCCAAACCCCTAAAACTCCCAGTTCAAATGGTAAAATAGGAGATTTCTGTGTGTAGAAACGTTGCACTTGCATCTAAATAAATGATCAGAAAATGTGAAGTTGATGCATCGATGCATCATTTCCAGGGCAGAAAACAGACCTGTGTTTCTGTGTAAACAGAATAGCTTCTTTTCCATAGTTCATGGTTTTTCTCTACTCTCTGCATTCGCTATTATCCCTCTGTTCTCACTGCCGTTTTGCCTTTCACAGGTAACTCATAAGCGCAGAGCAGCAAATTAGTTTTCTGAGAATACATTAGCACCTCATTTCCACTGGCATTGCCTGAAATTTGCATGAGATCCTTGTATGCGTGTGTGTGTGTGTGTGAGTGTGTGTGTGTACATGCATCGATAGCGAGTGTGAATGCAGCACCACAGGTGGTGATAATTAGAATGCAGTTTGGTTAAAAGGTGCAGAACTGCTCAGGCAAACGCACGTGGCGTGCCGCGGCTTGAGTGTTGCCCCATTTTTCTTTGTTCAACTCATTTTCTTCCATCACTTTTTCACTCTGATCATTTTAATCTGGCTTCGTACTTTGTTCCTGTCTGCAAATCTTTTGTTCATAAGAGTGGAGAACATTTTCATCAGAAACAGAATACTTCCTGTGGTTTTCACTTGTATGTAATTATATATAATTGAACTGATTCTGGTTCATTTGAACTTCTTGTTTTTAATACCTTTAAATAAACTGTTTAATTCGCGGTAAACAACAAGCTTGTCTTCATTTTTGTGGAATGTATGTAATGTAATGTAAACAAAATGGATTTTCATCACTTGTCAAGTAGTTTGTAATTATAAACATTGTGTTGCTAATGAAGTAGATCATTTATAATCTCTAAATTCAGTTGCTTTTGCATGGCCATGCCACCACAGTGGCTCATAAGGGACAAACACTGTCTCTATAATGGACCTTTAAAGAACTTTTGCCATGTTCATGTGCCTCTACTGATGGCTCATTTGGCATCCATCTCGCATCCTACCTGACCTGTTAGCTTTCTGCAGCTAGCAAAAGATGATCTTACAATGACTGTTGTTTTGCCCCATCCTCTCTTTTAATCTTCTTGTGTTTCATTGCTGAATCAGCGACATGTGCTTTCTAGAGGAATGCAAACTCGACATATCACGTCTTGGATGTAAAAGCTATATAGTGCTGTTTCTCAGTCTCTGGACGCTGCTCCAGAAATGCACATGATAGATGTCACTTTGTCATGGAACAAGTCCAGGACGCAAAGTTTTAAGGTCAGAAAGTTTTGTTATGCGTCTTTAACTTTTATAAAGGGCACTCTTGGGGCACATTCACATCTGCTTTTTTTATTAGAATCAAACTCTCTTTACTTGGAAAGTCCGCTTTGTTTGGGAAATATGAATGCGCCAAACAAGTTCTGAGTCGGATAAAAAAAGCGGACCTGATCCGCCCACAAACGCAGGAAGCAGACTAAAAAAAAAAGCCACTTTCCTACATTTGGTTAAGTATTACATTATGGATAAATACATGGCAATGTCGTTAAGGGTCCTCTGTTATGTTTGCTGTTCATATTGCGTCCATTGTCGCAGTGTATTTCTGCAGTATAAGACATAAGAATTGGAATTACTTTTTCACATTTCCAAACAGTCAGGACCCGTCCCCCCACCCGGAGGCGGAGGGAAACTACCCTTTCATCCACCGGGGTAAACCCCAACGTGCAGGCACCAAGCTGGGGGCTGATGAGAATGCCCACACCTGCTCGGCGCCTCTCACCATGAGCAACTCCAGAGTGGAAGAAGGTCCAGCCCCTCTCGAGGGTACTGGTTCCAGAGCCCAAGCCATGCGTCGAGGTGAGTCCAACTATATCTAGTCGGAACCGCTCAACCTCGCGCACAAGCTCAGGCTCCTTCCCCACCAGAGAGGTGACGTTCCACGTCCCTAGAGCCAGCTTCTGCAGCCGGGGATCGGACCGCCAGGGTCCCCGCCCCTTGCTGCCGCCCAGCTCACATTGCACCCGACCCCTACGGCTCCTCCTGCAGATGGTGAGCCTACGGGAGGCGGGGCCCATGTAACCCTTTACTTATGCACCGAACAGCAGTTCAGAGTACCCACCCTTTCTGGGGTCCTTGGAGGGAGTGCTGGAGGGTGCTCCTTCTGGGGACTCCATTATTCTGCTGGGGGACTTCAATGCTCACGTGGGCAATGACAGTGAGACCTGGAGGGGAGTGATTGGGAGGCATGGTCCCCCCCCTCTGAACCCAAATGGTGTTTTGTTATTGGACTTCTGTGCTCGTCATGGATTGTCTATAACGAACACCATGTTCCAGCATAAGAGTGTCCATATGTACACCTGGCATCAGGATTCCCTGGGCCGCAGTTCAATGATCGACTTTGTAGTCGTATCGTCGGACCTGCGGCCACATGCCTTGGACACTCGGGTGAAGAGGGGGGTGGAGCTGTCAACTGATCACCACCTGGTGGTGAGTTGGCTCAGATGGTGGGGGAGGAAGCCGGTCAGAGCTGGCAGGCCCAAACGTGTTGTGAGGGTCTGCTGGGAACGTCTGGCTGAGTCCCCTGTCAGAGCGAGCTTCAACTCCCACCTTCAGCAGAGCTTCGAACATGTCCCGGGTGAGGCGGGGGACATTGAGTCCGAATGGGCTGTGTTCCGTGCCTCTATTGCTGAGGCGGCCAGCCGGAGCTGTGGCTGCAAGGTCGTTGGTGCCTGTCGTGGCGGTAATCCCAGGACTCGTTGGTGGACACCAGCAGTGAGGGATGCTGTCAAGCTGAAGAAGGAGTCCTATCGGGCCTTTTTGGCCTGTGGGACTCTGGAGGCAGCTGATGGGTACCGACGGGCTAAGCGGCATGCGGCTTCGGCCGTTGCCGAGGCAAAAACTCGGGCATGGGAGGAGTTCGGCGAGGCCATGGAGAAAGACTTCCGGACGGCTTCGAGGAGATTCTGGTCCACCATCCGGCGGCTCAGGGGGGGGAAGCAGTGCTCCATCAATACTGTGTACAGTGGAGATGGGGAGCTGCTGACCTCAACTCGGGACGTTGTGGGTCGGTGGAGGGAATACTTCGAAGACCTCCTCAATCCTACCAACACGGCTTCCCATGAGGGAGCAGAGCTGGTGGACTCAGGGGTGGACTCTCCTATCTCTGGGGCTGAAGTCGCTGAGGTGGTCAAAAAGCTCCTTGGCGGCAAGGCCCCGGGGGTGGATGAGATCCGCCCGGAGTTCCTTAAGGCTCTGGATGCTGTGGGGCTGTCCTGGCTGACACGCCTCTGCAGCATCGCGTGGACATCGGGGGCAGTACCGCTGGATTGGCAGACTGGGGTGGTGGTTCCCCTTTTTAAGAAGGGGGACCGGAGGGTGTGTTCCAATTACAGGGGAATCACACTCCTCAGCCTCCCTGGTAAGGTCTATTCAGGGGTCCTGGAGAGGAGGGTCCGCCGGATAGTCGAATCCCGGATTGAGGAGGAGCAGTGTGGTTTTCGTCCTGGTCGCGGAACAGTGGACCAGCTCTATACCCTCTCTGGGGTCCTGGAGGGGGCATGGGAGTTTGCCCAACCAGTCTACATGTGCTTTGTGGACCTGGAGAAGGCATTCGACCGTGTCCCCCGGGGGCTCCTGTGGGGGGTACTCCGGGAGTATGGGGTACCGGACCCCCTTGTACGAGCTGTCCGGTCCCTGTACGACAGGTGTCAGAGCTTGGTCCGTATTGCCGGTAGTAAGTCGGATTCGTTTCCGGTGAGGGTTGGACTCCGCCAAGGCTGCCCTTTATCACCGATTCTGTTCATAACTTATATGGACAGAATTTCTAGGCGCAGCCGAGGGGTTGAGGGGATCCGACTTGGTGGCCTCAGGATTGGGTCCCTGCTTTTTGCGGATGACGTGGTCCTGTTGGCTTCGTCTGGTCGTGATCTCCAGCTCTCGCTTGAGCGATTCGCGGCCGAGTGTGAAGCGGCTGGGATGAGAATCAGCACCTCAAAATCTGAGACCATGGTCCTCAGCCGGAATAGGGTGGATTGCCCTCTCCGGGTCGGGAGTCAGGTCCTGCCTCAAGTGGAGGAGTTTAAATATCTCGGGGTCTTGTTCACGAGTGAGGGAAGGATGGAGCGTGAGATCGACAGACGGATCGGTGCGGCGTCTGCAGTAATGCGGGCTCTGCGCCGGTCCGTCGTGGTGAAGAAGGAGCTGAGCCAGAAGGCGAAGCTCTCGATTTATCAGTCGATCTACGTTCCTACCCTCACCTATGGTCATGAGCTGTGGGTCGTGACCGAAAGAACGAGATCTCGTATACAGGCGGCTGAAATGAGTTTCCTCCGCAGGGTGGCCGGGCTCTCCCTTAGAGATAGGGTGAGGAGCTCGGTCATCCGGGAGGGGCTCAGAGTAGAGCCGCTGCTCCTTCGCATCGAGAGGAACCAGTTGAGGTGGCTCGGGCATCTGGTCAGGATGCCTCCTGGACGCCTCCCTGGTGAGGTGTTCCAGGCACGTCCCTCGGGGAGGAGACCCTGGGGAAGACCCAGGACACGCTGGAGGGATTACATCTCTCGGCTGGCCTGGGAACGCCTCGGGATCCCCCCCGCAGAGTTGGCAAATGTGGCTGGGGAGAGGGAAGTCTGGGCTTCCCTGCTTAGGCTGCTGCCCCCGCGACCCGACCCCGGATAAGCGGCAGAAGATGGATGGATGGATGGATGAATGGAAGGAAACAGGAAAGGTGGACAGGCAACAATTTTTTCCGGTTGGTCGACATCAACCGAAAAAAATACGAAAAATGATTGACCAAAGAAGGGTAAATACATGAATTGTTACGTTAGCTGATGATCTGTGACTGGCATGAGCAAGATAGTTGTTGTCAGTGAGGTAAAGTGAGATATTGATGTGATAGTCTAGTTTGTGTTGATAATGTTAGGTGAATTTTCAACAGGTGTCCGGATTGAGGATGGGTGTACTGCTGAAAACGTAACCCTGCCCCTTTTTTTTGTTTTTCTATTAAGACATTTGACCAGATTTGAAATATTGTAATCGTTAAAATCTTAAACTTTAACTGAAGTTGGTTGAGGTGGTGGGATGGTTAACGTGTGCCGGAAATTTATTTTTAACTATTATTTCAATGAATCTACCTGACAGCATGACACATGCCACTTGTGTAATGCTGCTGTAGGTCCTCTTTTGGGGCTTTCAAAATATGGTCCTTAGCTTTAATGCAAGTCATCATTTTTAACCAGGCTGTTATCATCTGAACATTAACTTAGCTCCTTTTTTTTTTATATCAGGGTCAGGAATGTTTAGGAAAAACAGGTGAGCAAGGTGACAGAGGAGGTGCAGCAATGGAAGGAGAAGCAGATGGAGGTGAAGGAGGAGTTGCAGCAATTAGAGAAGGAGAAGCAGACATAGACGACAGAGGAGGTGCAACAACTGAGCAAGAGAGAGGAGGAGGTGACGGAGGAGGACCCGATGACCAAAGAGAGAGGGAGAGAAAACAGGAAAAGGCAGCACAGATGAAGACCATATCCATGATCACTATGTCCGGTTGATTGGCCACCATGGGTGATCATGGATAAGCAGCAGAGGAAAGCCGTAGTGATCAATGTATCCATCCCCAAAGATGGAAAAATCAGGAAAAAGGAGCATGAGAAACTGGAGAAGTACCAATGCATCAAGGAAGAGGCATGTATATATACATATATTTACATATATATATATATATATATATATATATATATATATATATATATATATATATATATATATATATATACACATAAATACAAAATTGTTTTGTCTCTCTGAGTGCATGTTTACATGCATATGTGCATGTGTGTATGTTAGTGTGCACATGCCGGTTGATGTGGACATGAGTATCTTTGTATACACATCTATATTTGTTCGTTAATTTTTGTATTTATTTATTTTGGTCTAAAAAATGAAAGAAAACTGACAATTAAGAGATTAATTTAACAACTGCAGGGAAGAAAAGAACAATATTGTAAGGGATTACAAACATGAGGAAGAAGGGTGCAAAACTAGTTTAATGAATAGTGGCGTTGTAGGCGAAATTGAGGGACTGGATTTGCTCAGGCCATCGTTGTGTCTCTTTAACTAATTTATTTATTTAGCTGCACAGTCAGTTACAGCAAAAAGCAGAGTTGCTCCAAAATGTAACCAGAAACCATTTTACGTTGTTCTTCCAAGTCGTGAACTAAATCTTCAAGATTTTAAGTTTGACAATAATAACCATCATTTATGCAAAGCAAGCACATTTCAACAACAGGGTTATTCAAAGTGCTTTACAGAGACAAAAAACATTAGCGAATAAGAAGCATTATCGATCAAAACTATTAAAATCATGATCAATTCCAGTTTAAAAGACACTTGCAGATTTGAACTTGAGATAAAATAATTTCAAATAGAAAGTATGGAAATGCAGCTGAGAACCTGCATTTAAATAAAATGTGTTTCAGCTGATCTGAGGCTTCCTGGGAGTTTGTTCCAGACATGTGGAGCATAGAAGCTGAAAGCAGCTTCTCCATGCCTGTGTCTCAATTCATTGATGCACTGGAATGCAGTGCGTAGTGTGCACTACGCACTTTTCTCTGTAGTGCGCACTATGATGGGTCAGTGCTGTCCCAAATGGAACACTGGACGTCGTGCACTAACCGGTAGTGACGAACTCGCATTTCACCACAATTCTTCTGCCGCCAAAAGTAAAACAAAGCGCTAAATTACGAGAATGAATTAGCTTCTCTCATGAAACTACATCGCATTAAAGGTGACGAAGGATCCTCCTCCAATTGGCTGAACATGAGTTGGTACGTATATTTATTTATTTTTAACGTGTATGACCTGCCTGCATACGTGCCCAGAGTGCGTGGCTATTGCCAGCCTCGCTTCATTATTGGCTTGTCGTTTCAGAGACAGTTCGTCCCACTAAATTATTTTTAAGTTGTAAAAAATAAATGAACAAATCTAGCAAACATAACTTTATGTATCATATCATCATATATTATGGCCTACACTAGAGTGATTTATCTCAGTTGTTAACTGTACAAAGTAACATCAGACTGTCATGTGTCTCTGCATGTCTAATGTAATAATGTCTAATAATGTAGGGAATGTAATGCTGTAAAGAAGATGCTCAGACACAGGGATGCAGCAAAGTTGTTATAGAAACATTTAATTGAATCCTTTATTGAATCTCCCCCTGCTTGTAGCAGTCCATCTTCCTCATGACGCTTCATGAGCTCGCTTCAACTGCTGCTTGTCAGAGGCCAGGTGTGTGTGGAGAGGTCTTTCAGGATCCTAGAGACCAGGTGGAGGTCCGTCTTTCAGGATCCTAGAGACCAAGTGGAGGTCCGTCTTCCTAAAGGCTCTGGAAGGAGGCGAAGTACATCCACCGTCCTCCACAACATCTGCATGAGCAGCGGTGATCAACAAGAGCCAGATGATGATGAAAATGTCAGGTGGGCAGCTGGGAAACAACCAGCAGGAGAACTAAGCAGTATCTCCAGGAACCGTCTGTGAGGCTGATGAGAGGCAGAGGATGGCAATGATGTGTTACTCCCCAGATCATGATTGCATTTATATCTAAACAATAAATAGTTTGGCGAATGGGAAACAAATTGTGTGTCTCTATATAATGAAGATCTACAATGAACTTCTCTTTACATTTTTCAAATATAATTAAATATTTGTAATGATTAATTTATTACCATACACAAAACACACTAAACATTCAGTAAATATTACATGATACCAACTACAACGTAAACTAAACTAACACACACACACACACACACAATCGATCGATTTTCAATTAGGGACAGACGAGGTGGAGTTATGTAGAAGAAAGTTACACACCTCACACTTTGCACTCTAATAATCATACCAACTAAATTCACTACTATGTTTATTTTATATCTACATTTTCTCGTTCAGTCTTAGCAGTTCAGATCTGATGATACGATGCAGATTAATGGCATCAGTGGTAACCATAGTAACGGACCGCTCTCTAAAAACTGGTGCTATATCGGTCTTAATAGTTTACGTTTTAAACACCACAATGCTTCATCTGGACGTTCAACAAGGATCAATGAACATACAGAACCTATAACTTTCATCATTTATAACACATATAACCTGTATACGTCCACTACAGCGGATAAAAACTGCTAACAGTGTGCTAACCTACGGTGCTAACTACAGAGTCTGACAAATGGTCAGATCCATAACTGTCGTCAGGGATAGATTAGCAGGTTGTAGTATACATCACAATCATAACGGAATAATTTAATACTTACATTTATACAAATGAATCCCCGCCTGGACCAGCGTTAAACTCCGCCATTATTTACCTGGTAAACTGATGTAAAGTCCATCCTCTTCCGCTACGTCAGAAAAATGCCGTCGATTTAGTGCGCGAAGTGTCCGTCGTTCCACACTGCATTTATGGACGGGGTTAGGGCAGCATCCAGGTACTTTCAGTGCACTGAGTTTTTTGCACAAAAGTCAGTGTAAACGCACTACACACTGAGACATAGTGTGCGAAGTAGTGTTAGTGCGCTGATTGAGACACAGCCCATGTCTCGTTCTGACTCTGTGAACTGATAAAAGAGAAGATCCAGATTACTTGAGTAGGTTCATAATGGGACATTTAAAGCTTCATAGAACAGCAAAAGAACATTAAAATCTTTCATCTGAGGGACAGCCTACCAGTGCATAGACCTCTGAACTGGACTGATGTGGTCCTCTTGGGTTGAGTGGGGACTTTTACAGCAAAGTTCTGACTTTGCTGTAGTTGTCTGAGAACACTGTTACAGTGAAGAAACTGACGAAAGTTGAAAGCATAGACTAGTTTCTCTAGGTCCTGCTCTGACAATTCACGCTTCTCAAGTTGATCATTAGCAGATTTTGTCATTCCCTTGATGTGTTTTTCAAAATTTAGGTCTGAGTTCATCACTACACCCAGATTTCATGGTTGGTTGTCTTTAGCGTATGGAAGCTCCTAGGTGACCAGTAGTTGTTTCTCTTTGGCTCCAAAGACAATCACCTCAGTTTTGTTTTTTGTTTTTTTGTTTAGCTGAAGAAAGTTTAGGCACATCTGATCATTACTCTCAGTGCATCTGTCTGTCATCTGCATAGCTGCTGTTATTCTACATGACCTGCTCAAGTGGGAGTATGTGAGGTTAAAAAAAAGTCCCAGGATGGTACCTTGGGGAACTCCACATGTAATTCTTGTCTCCTCAGATGTAAAGTTGCCTATTTACACAAAATAATTCCTGTTCTTTTAGTACATTTTGAACAAATTTTGTATGTGCCAGAGAGGCACACACAGCTCTCCAGTTGTTGGAGTAACATATTGTGGTCAAAGGTGTCAAAAGCAGCACTGAGGTTCCAGTAAAACTAAGGCAGCCATGTTTCCATCGTCTTTATGCAAATATGTCACTAATAGCTTTGGTCAGAGCAGTGTCAATGCCATGGTACTGTCTAAAACCTGGCAGGAATACATTGTAGCTGTTGTTTAGTGTAAAAAGAATAACTGAGCTAATGAAAAACAGCTTTTTCAATGATGATTTGAGATCTTTATTTGCATATTGTGTAGATTGTCCTTTTTTTTTTTTTTTAGCAAAGGTTTAATTACAGCTGTTTTCAGAGGCTCTGGAAAGATGCCAGAAATGAGAGACAAGTTTACTGTCTGTAACAGAGCTCTTAAAAAAAAAAACAACAAACAAACAAAACAAAAACCTGTGGGGAGGACTGTTAAATTGCAAGAGGAATTCAGCTGATGCAATAAATTCACCAGGGGCCTCATTTATAAAACTGTGCGTAGCAATGATGACTACAGGTGGCGTACATACGGAAAACAGGAAATGCGGCACAAAAAAAACTTCCCGATTAATAAAGCAGTGCGCATGCATGTCCCAGGCCTGTTTCGCTTCATAAATCAGGATCAACACTAAATTTTGCACACGTGAGGGAACATCTTGTCACGCCCACATGTTGTCTATGAAACGTCAGGTAAACACCCCTGATAAATATTAATTCATCTCATTTCCATGACGGTTCAGCAGAGAACAAAAGCAAAAAGGAATTTTCTGGATATGAGGTAGAAATTCTAATCGATGAGGTTGTAAAATGTAAAAATATTTTATCTAGTGGACACAGGATGGACATCACCACCACCAAAAACACAGAAGAGGGTCAGCAGGTGACAGATACTGTCAACTTGTCTCATCAGACCACCGGACTTTTCCAGAAAGTAAAAATAAAGTGTTCAGACAAACGTAGGGAGAAAGTGCATCTTCGTCCACAGGAGGGGTATGTTCACCAGGGAGGAAGGGAGAGCTGCTGCTCACGACCACAGATTAGAAGCTGGTGTAGAAAATGAACGAGTCCAGAGATATGCTGGAACAAAATACGCCAAATGCTCCTTTGTTTCACCTCCTAAAATAAACTCACACAAATCAGACGTCTCTGACTCCAGATTATTTATTGTTAAAATATTCATGTTCCTGTTTGTCTCTGCTGGGTTGCAGCGCTGCAGCTGTGGTTGGAGAGGGGGAGGCCAGTGATTCCACCTTGTGTTCCCCAGCAGGTGTGTCCTTGCAGAGGACACAATATTTGCCATCAAGGAAGAGGTGCAGGAGATGAAAAGAAATAAACACCACCCTGACAGAAATTACACTAAAAGATAAACTTGTGAATAAATAGGAATTCTGTACCTCTGTTGTGTTACATCACTTATAGACGTAAAGCAACAGTGTTTGGATCCAATATGAGAGGATGATTGACAACACAATCAATCAGATTGGATGATTGTGCAGGTGAACGTAGATAAAGTGCTGACGCCATTTAGTACCATGTTAAGTAGCGCCTCATTTTACACCTGTACAAGTTTCCTCCTTTGCATCGAGGCACCTCGGCCAGCACTTCACCTGCCAGATGGCTGCTACACCACAGCGTGTCTGGCTGTGATGGACATAGTTCTGTTATTCTATCGTCTCGACTCCAGGGTCTCCATGCTAATCTGCAGGGACAGATAAGCTACTGCGCCTTTACGCATTTGGGTGCATTTTATATCTAACCATCACTTCATGTTCTGAACATCTGCAGGTGGGGAAAACACCCTGATCATTAGTCGAAGAGTACTGCTCTTCTTAAAATGCTGCCATAAAGAGCTAATAAAGCAAACAAAAGCAGAACTTCAGCCTGCATGACAATAAATCCCTTATTGCATGCAGCCTTTATATTCAGCACGTACAAACACATTTGAATATGTCTACATACAAATATGGCCACATTTTCATTTTTAATCTAAAATTAACACGCTATCAAACTGTTGCAGCATTAGAGTCTGCATAGAAAACGTTTACCACAATGGTATAGTAATTCTACTCATCTTCACAGTGCATTGAATTGTGTTTTAATCATTACATGCACTTTTCTCATCAATCACCCAGAAAAGTATCTTCCCAGACTTGTTGAGTTTTACATTAATTTTGCATATTCAATCCACTACATCAGTTTTAACTATAAAATCTTACGTTTAACATCTTACAAGCACTATCTGAAACTCTTCTTCAACTTTTTTTTTACAGTACACTTTTAGCAGCAACTACATCCAACCTTTTCATTTTTTACAGTGTGCGCACAGCTGCGAGCAGCAGCTTACAAGTAACCAATTGAATAATCAGGAAAAAACACAAACCAAGAGCTTTTGCTCAACTTTTTACCGTTACACTTATTGAATTAACATAAATAGATACTTCCAACCCTTCTCAAAATACCATTAAATCATAGAAAACATCCCGATTTGGCAACTTTGTGCGAGTAAGTGCGACACGCACGTTAGAGGACAGCAAACGTGGCTGCCATGCTTCCTACTTAAGCTAGCAGCAGTAACTTTCATTTAACTCACCAAGACGATCAGATGAAAGAAACTTAGGACTTAACAGCCCCAGGTTGTCTTACTCATTGCTTTTTCTCCTCCTGAAGCAAAAGCTTGGTTAAATAACTTTGTTTCAGTCTGGAAAACTTTCTTCTCCACTGCTAGCATGTGCATGCTCCCCTCACTCAAAGTGAGCTAGCGTATCCGAGTAAGAAGGAGGGATTTACTTCCCTCACCCAATCAGATGCACACATGCATGACTTTAACCAATAGAGCAAGGGAATGGCAAAACATACTTGACAGGCATGTATATAAGCCAATAAAGGTAAAAGAAAATCTGCAGCACATGACAAATATTTATATAAAAATAAATTCCTTAAAAAAAAATAAAATTCAGGGAGCTTAGCTCCTCTGGGCTACACTAACTTAATATTAGCATATATGGATGTCCAAGAAAGTATAAATTTGACTCAATTTGTTCTAAGAGCTTGCCTCCGTGGATGTGTGGTTCATTACAGAATTTGGCACATCTAATACTGCGGATTAACCTCCGTCCTCATGAGAAGTGCGGCAGAGCTGACCAGCTAATTTTTTTACAGCAATTTTCCTGAACAGCTTTTTGCTTTAAAGCCAGTAAGACCTCCAATGAAGACTGCTTTCCTCAGTCAGGGAAGAGTTAGAGCAAGAAGATCACGAGACAGCTAGTGATAGATGGAGGGAGGTAAAGAGAGGGGCAGAGAGACAGGAGGGAAGAAAGTGATTGACTGAACTATACAGAGAGTGAGCAGCAGAGGTGCTGAAGCAGAGGGATGTGTGATGGATGGAGGGATGGTGGGGGTGATGAAAGAGGAAAGGGAACCAGGGATGAAGAGAGACAGATGGATCGTCATGACATTACTCAGTAACGTGTGTTTGTTTGTGTTTTTATGTGTATGTTCATCCACCTTTTCCTGTCCTCGCGTTGTGTGTTTGAGCTGTGACAGATGCATTATCAGAACTTATTACTGAGATTATTGGAATCAGCATTCAGGGCCTTCTGTTAATGACAGACTTAATTAACGTGTACAAGCTCGCCTGTGCATGCATCTCCACATTGCCTTCAGGCTTTACTGTTTTCTCTACTCCATTTACATCTGCTTTGATAGAAACAGAATCTATAACAAACCAAAACAAGTACTTTAAACAAAACTTTCTGAATGAAGTTTGGTGTTTAAACTTGATCTTCAATCATGTTTTGGTTTCATGTGTAAGTTTGTGATCTTTCTCCATGATTATCACATAACAAATAGACGTGTTGCCATTTGATGCACTTCTTTCATCCCTTCATTTGTATGGAAAATCAACATAATGTAATTTTTCTTACAGAAGAAATAGAGGTGGTAAATTTACATCCCTGACCCATCCAGACTACAGAGGTTAAAAACAAAAAGTACATATGAGTGTGTATATATATATATATATATATATATATATATATATATATATATATATATATATATATATATATATATATACATATATATATATATATATTTATATATATATATATATATATATATATATATATATATATATATTTATTTATATATATATATATATATATATATATATATATATATATATATATACATATATATATATATATATTTATATATATATATATATATATATATATATATATATATATATGTATACATATGTGTGTATATGTGTATATGTATGTATATGTATGTATAGGTTGTTTTTTCTTTTTGTTTTTGGGTTATTTTTTAGGTTTTTTTTTTCTTTTCCTTTCCTCTCCCTTTATCTCTTTCACTTTTCCTATGAGGTGTTTTCTCTTCTTTCTCTTTATGTTTTTCGTCTGTCCTCTCCGGTCCAGCAGTACAAACTCTATAATTCAAACAATAACGCAAAATAAATATAGAAATAAAATAAAAATTCAGAAAGTCAAGGGGATCAATATATCTATAAAGCTTCCCTTGGCAAAGAAAATTTGCTCAGCAGAACACAGCATCCAGACCATCATTCTGTTTGCCTAAATGCTGGACAAGACACAAAAAAACAAAAAAAAAACAAAACAAAAAGTAAACATGGCCGGTGTTAGTGTTGAACTGAATGGCACAGCTAGCTTAGAAGTTAGCATCTAAAAAACTCACAGGGCTTCATCGTTATTGTGGACTTTACTGAACATGCTGTCTTCAGGGTAAACTATCGAGCAATAAAGAAATGAAAAAATAAGTTATTGCTGACATTTGTGATGATATATTCTACATTAAAACGTATCAGTTCTTGGTACTTTGGATTCAACCAGATGATGACAAATAAACAACTTTTCTCTTCTGATCTGCACATCCATGCAGAAAATCCCCTCCCAAAAACAGATTTAGGTCTAATGTCTGGAGAAGTGCTGTAACCTTCCTGTCAAGTTTCTGTGATATTTTGAGATCATCTTTGTTTTCTGACGTGGTCAGTTAACATGCACGTACTCACAACAATGTGATTGTGTGGTGGAAATGTAGCTGTGCCGTTGAGTCAATGAGTTATTGGTGTCTGAGCCCAAAATATGCCCAGAACACAGAGATTCATGCAGCTGATGCCAAATTTCAAACCTTCCATCTGCATGCCTCAGCCGAAATCAATATTCATCAGAGGGAGCTGCCATAAAATCTGGAGACAGTTGGGCATGAAAATCCCAGGAGATCAGCTGTTTTAAAATGTACCTAAAGCAGCCCGTCTGCCATCAACAGTCCTGCCAGGGTCAAAGCCACTGAGATCAGTCTCATTCTTCGTGTGAACATCGACTGAAAGTTTCTGCAGTACATTGTACACGATACCTTCCCCATCAGTAAATGTTTAGTATATTACATGATGAACTTTCTGTACAGGTGTTTCCGTTAAAGTTCAGTCTGGGTTTATCTCCAAGCATGAATAAATCAAGCAGTTTAGGATATGTAACAGAGCTCATTAACACTATGTTGTGTCTAATCACACGTGACTGCAGAATAAATGCTCCAGGTTTTCTTTTCTCTCCGGGTTCTTCCTCACATGTCAAACATACTGAGGATTACCTTAAGATGAATCTACAAGGTGACATTTTTACAACATTTATCCTTACAAGAAACCTTCCAACCCATATAACTTCTTCTTTTATGTACAGATAAAATATAAACCAAAGGGGTTTCTCCTAAAGTACTGCTGCATTAAATTTCTCTCATGTCTAAGAAAACCACAAAAGCAAATAAGTTCAAACAAAGAGGCTACAAGGAAGGTTTTGTAGTTGCAGATTAATAATGAAAAAATTTGGTTATAGACAATATACAAATGATTTCTCTTCCTTGTTTTCATTCATTCAGTTATTCAGTCTGTTCTTCTGGTTTCATGCACAAATCCACTCACTCTGTCTCTTGATTTATCTATAGATAGGATTAAAATGGCCCTGTTTATGTTATTGACAAATCAAAGTTTGACATTTGACATGACTTGTTCTTAGAAAATATGGATCATCTCTGCATAAAAATGCAAATGGAACCATGTTGTTGCACATCTGTAGGAAAGTCATAGCACTTAGTACGCAGTGCAGACAAGTCTGGAAAAGTACAAATTTTTCATGACACTTTTTGCATTTTAACTATGTGTTAAAGTGATATTACAGAACTTTGGTAGATGTTCAGTTCGAACCAGCGTTACTGTCCAGATGTTGCCTGTAAAGTGTAATGTTGCCATAAAAGAACACAATGTCTCAGATAAAACAGATGTGAAATAGTTTATCAGTCTCAGGAAGCTGCAGGGTGTGTGTGTTTCTCCCACCCTTTGGTGTTTACAGGAGAGGAATCAGCTTTATTGCACCTCACCTGCTCATCAACCCCAGGCTGGTTGCCATTCCACACTGGATCGTTCCAACTCCGGTGTTTCCTTACCCTCGAGCTTAAACAGCGTCATATTTAACCTGTCTGCCTGCTCGCCACCCCCACCTTGAATCCCGAGCTGCCGACGTCTGCTACTCTGGTCTAACATCCTAAATAAACCAGTTAAACCTTCCTTGCTGGAAACGTCTCTTCCTTGGGTCCAACTCTCCTTCTGACACATAATTATTATCAGAGTACCATTCAAATAGGTCAGAAACATAACTTTAAGCTGAGACAGTTAGTAGTGAAGATAAATACATTTATTCATTCATTATCGCGGGGAAGCTGGAGCCTATCCCAGCAGTCTTTGGGCGAAAGGCAGGGTTCACCTTGGACAGCTCACCGGTCCACCGCAGGAAGATAAATACATAAAATAGATAAATGTCTACTGATGGTGGTACAACAGATCCTAACCATCTGCTGCATGAATTATGAAAAACCAATGTCACATTTTTCACATACAATATTTTATCTTATAAACATGTACAGAGACACATTTATCTTTAATATTATTCAGCTTTTTATTTAGTTTGTTTTGTCTGTTCTCTAGAAATCTTTAAAAAATATACAGTCATATTTATAGAAGTATTCTGTAAAAATTTCCTATCATTGTCCTGTTTATCACTGAGGTAAACTTGTTAATAATTACTTGTATGTGTGTATATATGAATTGTATACCATATTTGTTTATTCTTCAGTGAGTGGCAGTATGATGGGTGACCCTCTAATGCACATTGAAGTAGCAAAATTGCAAATATACCATCCTCACTTATGAATATACTAGAAAACAGACTTTAAATAGCTGTCCACTGCAGGGGACACCATGCACCAAAGGGTTAAGGGGTTAAAAAAAAAACCCGAGACAATTCACTCTGAGTGGAGCATGAATGTGCTAAATATGCAAGTCATTTTTCATCCTGTGTCTCATATAAAGGCAGAAAGATGAGATATTTTTCTGGCGTGAGAGAAATGTTAAGAGATAATCAATCTCAGATTTAAGCCTGGGAAACTCTGCAGAGCCCCTTGTGTGATTGTGCAACCAGGCAAGACGAGTTTTTTTTTTTTTTTTTAACCTTAACAGCTGTCACACTTCTGCACAGCCAGGACTATCTCTTCTCCTTATGACAGAATCACCTCAGCAGCTGAACCAGACATCAGGCTTCAAAAACATCCAGCTCATATTGGTGTATGTGCAACCGATTTTACACACAGATCGACTGGACTTTTCTGCCCTCGTTACGGTCCTTAAACAAAACAATAATACGGCTCCAGAATAGGAATCATAACATATATGAGAGACCACCACCAAACAGGAACATTTAACAAAGTTTAATATACAAACTGTAGCAAAAGGAGAAGGGAGGAGTCTCAAACCAGCCTCGCAATGGGCCGTCGGATCTGGGCTGCTCCCCGAACAGAAAGAGGATAAATCCAAAAGAACCAAAACCGAAAACTGAATGACCAGAGACTCTCAACTGAAAACAACCAGACAGAAGCAGTGGAGAGGTTGGCGGTGACCTCTGCCTGAGTACTGAACACTCCTGCCTCATGTCCATCCCGGTGCGCCACTCCAGCCAATCACTGCAGAGGAAATAAAAGCCATAATCACACACAGCTGCTAATGGGAAGTAGAAACAGCTGACCAAGGCGCACGCAACGCCTCGTCTAGCAACTTCCTTCCCACCTAACCCACTCAGAGCACAATCATTTTTAAAAACGGGATCACTTAACTATTATGGCCTCCACCAAAGGAGGTTATGTTTTTCTACTGGCGTTTATCTGTTTGTCTCTTTGTGTTCAAGAGAACTCAGAAAGTTGTGGACAAATTTTCATAAAATTTTCAGGAGTCATTGGAAAATGTGAAAAAGAAGAACTGATTTAATTGTGGTGGTGATCCGGATCTCTGTTTGGATCCAGGAACTTTTCAAAAGCATTCTTTAACACTGTGCTTGGCGGAGTTCGTTCCCTCCGAGTGCTTTTCTAGTTAACCTTGAAGTGTAAAAATATTTTGTAAAGAATATTTCCTTTACCATCCTGTTGCTCCAGGCTGTTTTTATTGTGCTACTGTTCAGATTTGACTTCAGATAAAATAATTTAATTCCTCAGAAATCATGTCGTCCTAAAACCAATGGACTTAAATCACATGTGACTTCATGTGGAACAGCAAGTCTAACAGTTTTACTCTAATCACCTTCTTGTTATTGAATTTATCCGTTAGACCCTCTAACCTTGTTATTTTACAACATATAAATATTTGATGTCTGATCTAATTGAGTTTCTTTGAGCTTGGACAAAAGCAGCATGCCCTTTACATGTTTCCCGTTTCGTTTTCAGGCATGGCAGGGGACGGCCAACTGTTTTATGCTCTTTTTTCATTTGGCTTTCCAGACGGGTGCGTTGAGTTGAATGACTGCCTCTCACCCCACACTCGGCCTTGACAAAAATGAGACATTGCCCCTCCCCGACAAATGTACAACCTTTCTGTCAGGACTGACAGCATCAAGGTACACCTGCCCAGACTAGCAAAGTTCTCTGTTGTGATTGTAGGAAGCTCATTGCTATGCGGTGCTTGCATCACACCTAGTTTTACCAAGTCTGTCCATATCTTCTCTCAGATAGAGCATCTCTTCCCTGCCTGGTCTAATAACTCTCTCTGTTCTTAGCTGATAACTAGTGCTGCAGTTTTAGAGAGTGTGTATTCTTCTGTTACACCTCCGCCCCTCGTTTGCCTCCCCAAGGCAGCTCACATCAAATTCACAAACCTCAGTTCTGCTCTTCAGTTTGCTAAGTGAGGTGTATCCCCATATTCCTTCAAGACATGTGCTTAGCTCTTTCCCTGCCAGCAGCCGCCAGGCCATAACCACATCTCAGCCTCTCGCTCCTCTCCCTTCAGGCACCGGCGGTTAAATGGCATTCCCACCCCATGCAGGAAATACCCGCTTCTGTGAAAAACTCATTTCTTCCAGGAACACTTCATATCTCCTCAGAGCTTTGCTGCAAGTCTCCTCACCCTGATCATCACCCCACAATGAGAGGAGAAAAAAAATGTTTCTCCACTCTTGTAAGGGTGGTGCTGTTCTGTGACAATCCTCCTGGAACTCCAGAGAATTAAGAGGAAGAGATAAAAAAAAAAAACGGTTTCATTTCTGTAGTACGTGCTCAGACATATTAAACAATGTTTGTGCACATAACAGAAAAAGCTCCCACACTTCATTTATGCTAAATCCATGTTGGCTTCCTGGCTTTAAACCATTAAGATAAACAAACTGAATCTCACAGGTTTTATTTAAATGTGTTTAAGAGGAAAGCGATGTTGCAAATGGTTCCCTGTACGGCGCTGTAATCGCTTCACAGTCACATCTTCAGATTCAACAGTAAAGCTCATTCTGCATCTCACAGTCAAATAGCATTTCATATAGGAGAACCTAAACGAGAGAAAACAGCGCAAAAAGACTTTTTCCCCAATTTACTTAAAAAAAATAGTAACATTTAACACTGCTGGCATTTATTTTGTCTTTATTCATCTCACAGTTAAAACACTGAAATGGGATGTTGTCAAAGGGAAAATATAAGTAAACTAATATGAAATGTGAAAATGCAGCAGTGATGCTGATCTGAATATTCTCATACTGAGTTTATTCCTGAATAGCTCTTCTTGGCCCTGAGGTCCATTTGGCGTTGGGCGACAGACTGCCAGTTCACGTCGTTTATGGTTTGTGGAAAACAACTTCATCTTCTTGTCTCTGCAGGGTGTTTGAGTCTGTTGGGGGACAGCGCTCACCTTTCAAACTGTTTATGTCTTGTCAGCTGGTCCCCAGCGTCAGTGGAACGGTTCTGAAAAGATGCTCCTCCAACACCAGTAACAGCTAAGGAAGCTAATGCTAGTGGGCGCTTCCCAAATGTTCCTAGTGGAAACACATAAACTTTGGTTCCATGTTGTTTCTGTGTGACTATACTGCAATGCTTTGGCTTAAATACACCCCTGCTTTCACCAACCCACCAAGCCACAAGAGTGTTTTTCCTTCCATTCATCCTTCCTTCACTGGTAGAACCCAGAAGTGGAACATGTGGTCTGTCTGATTGTTAAAGTCTTATTAGCTTAGTAAAAAACACATGTTGTCATATCTGTCCGTCCATTTTCATAACCGGTTATTCTAGTTCAGGGTCACGGGAAGCTGGAGCCAATCCCAGCAATCATCACACAAGAGGCACGGTACACTCTGGACAGTCTATCACAATGTTGTAATTTCTTTACTCCCATAACCTTTGCATATAAAATTTTTATATACAATAAAAATCAGTTTGTGACATATGGCTAGAAGTTTTGATTTATTTAATTTTTGGTCTGATTGCTTTCATATACTGTAAAACAGGCACCTTCCTGACTAAATTAAACAAAGCAAAGTCTACTTTACTGAATGACCATTGTTAGATATTATCACATAATTTATTTAAATGAGTAGCTTAATATTCTAACAATACAAAACTACAAGAAGACTTTCTGTGAATGCTTTTAGTTTTCACATCCACACATGTGCACTTCACAGCAGGCGATTCTCTGCTGGAGACGCCGTTCATGCTAGCTTAGCGGTGCAGCCAGAGATGTAGCGAAGTGCTTAACTGCAGCACAAAGAAGAGTTTAGAGCTCTCAGGTAATTAAAAGTCGTGTGGTTTGACATGCTGTGTCCTCTTAGACAAAGACACCAGTAATCCTAATATAGTAAATGCTTTAAAAAAGATCAACTCATCTGCTGGGTTTTGGAATTTTAACACTGAAGACAAAAACAAGAGTTAATTCTTCATCTGAGCAGCTCAGGATGAAGATGTAGGAAGATGGATGGATGGATGAGAGACAACCAAATGTGGTGAAAACAACAACATAAATGATGGTGATAAAAACAGTAGTAGAGGCTGAGCAGAATGACAGAACGAAGGTGGAGAGATCAACCATCACGGGAGTATTCAGAGAGGGAAAGGAAAAAGGAGGGTGTGCTGGCTTCATGAAAAGAAGTCTGACTTCCCTGCTCACCAGATAGAGGGCAGTATCTCTTCACAGACAGAATGAGGGAGAGACAAAGATAGTGTGGAAATGCAGGGCTGTTTGGAGGATAGAATGAGAGGATGATGATGGGGAAAAGGGAGTGGGGGGTAAAAACAGGATAGTTGAGCACTAGGTAGAGGAGATAGATGAGGAAGAGAAGGGAGGAAGCGATCGGGTACATCACAGCAGCAGCAGGGAAACACAAACCACTGCTTAGCTATTACCATTTCAATACAAGCTACCGCTAACTGGAGTGTTTCCATCTGTGTGTTATCACTGACATTTGCCAGTGATGTTTCTGGTTTGAATAATTTCACGTTCAGCTTTGTGCAGTCTGAAATTCCTTTCCGTGTTTGCATGATTCAGTGTGTGTGTTTGTGTGTGAGACTGTGTCAGGGATTGCGTCTTCATGTGTGTCTATATTTTCAGTTAATTGAAGAAATGTTTTTAGCATGTCTGTCCTTGATATGCTCAACTGAATACAGAGAGCTTTTAAAGGAGTGCAGACCAGCACCATGCTTGTGTGGAAGCTTTCACAGCGTTTATAGTCTCCCTGGGCAGCAAATGCACTCGCATGCAGGAAAATCCTCTGTTTACAAGAGCAAATAAGATTGCAGAAATGGCTGATAGTTTACCATAGCAGGCCTCTTCACACCTGTTTGTGTACCTTAAGGCTGAGAGGATAGCTAGACCCAGAAATATCTGTACAGTAGACAGTTTTGTTTTTTTTTTAATCTGTGTTCTGCATGCCACCACAGTGGATTTAATATGAAACAGCTGACCTGTAAGTGAAGTGCAGACTTTCTGATTGAATTCAAGGGGTTGAATAAAAATGACCTTATGAAGCATTTAGGAACTGCAACCAATTTTAAATAAAATCTCAACATTTCAGGGACTGAAAAGTAATCGGCCAGTCAAAACTAAACCAAACAGCAACTAAAGTCTGTTTGTTGATTCAAAACTGAGTCTGTTTGCCGCTTCGTTTGGGGAAATGTGAACGTGCCAAAGATATGCTGATTTGGACCAAAGAAGCGGATTTGGTCCGCCTACAAATGCAGATCTCAGCCCGCTTCAAACGGATCAGGTGTAGCATTGCATTGTGGGTAAATACATAGTGATAGCATTAGGAGTCCTCTGCCTCGTCTGTTGTTCATACTGCGTCCATTGTTGCAGTGTATTTCTGCAGTATATTTGCATAAGACAAAATAAAAAAACCCAAAACAGCGACAGTTTAGTCTCCATGTTTAACTCACAAGTGGAGGAAACCGAGTTTTATTCTTCACACGGGTCTTGTTGTTTCATTTGCTAAATACTAGTGCAGCGCCACCTTTGCGGAGAGTGGGGATATATTATTGTAATGGTTTGGCACGTGAGACCAAAGTGCAGTGTGAATGCAATCTCGATCTGAATGGATACACCCCCCTACAGATGAGCCAAGTCCCCAATCAGACAGAGTCTAGCGGACTATCCTGATGTTAATGAACCCGAAGGGTGTCTCATAGAGGGGAGATATTTCACACCGAGACTCAACGTTTCATTTAATTGAAGGCAAGGCAAGTTTATTTGCGCATAAAAAAACCAACAAAAAAATAGCAAAAAAAAAAAAAAAAAAAAAGAAGCAGACAAGTTTGAGTCACCACGTTGAAGGCTGTATCTGTGTGATCATGTGACCAAATACATTGGAGGCTTTTCACATCCCAATGAAACACCAGCAGCGAGAGAACTGATCTGAATCTTTCGTGCTGTTAAATTCATTGTGGGAAACGTTTAATTGCAAAAGAACTAAAACTATGTAGAACAACAATAAAATAATCGCATGTTGGGAGCACTTTGACCTTGTGTTTACACAGGTAGGTAGGTGTGTTATGATTGATGGTTTTGCTAATTTGTCTTGATGTAAACGTTGTGAGGATGAAAGGAATGAAGAAAATGAATAAATGGAATAATAAAAATGGTTACGTTTAAGTGGTTTCTGACAAATATATCTGTTTGGTCCACCAATGATCAGGCCCATGGCCTGTAACATTAGGCTCATACCTCCAAAACACTGATATTGAAATACCTATCATCTCGCTTCACAGCTCAAACCTGTCATTTCATTTTAAATCATCTTTTGAGTAATTATAAATCGTGACAAGATAACACATTACACATTTTAGTGGTAAACTGACATTTAACAGTTCAACATTTCCAGAACTGAGAATGAAAACATGACTGTTAAAACTGAATTAATGGCTTCTGTGTTGGAAGTATAAGAAAGTAAATTGTGGGAATCTTTTGGAAGTTTGCGGCTGCTGTAACTCCACCTGACTGCTAGATGTTACTGGTATCATCTGTCTTTAAGGATTTGAAGCTTCAATTCTTTTTTCGAAACATACAAGATTTTCTGGTCACTGCTTTAAACACAGACACCAGAGAACACCTTGTTGTCTCCCAGACTGGGAAAAGGTTAGTTATGTCTTAAAATTGAGCCTCTCGCTTTATGAGATGAGGAACAAATTAAAAATGTATTCCATCAGATCTCCTTGGAGTTATGGAATATTTATCCAATCAAATTAAAAGCTTGGCATATTAGTTTTCGACTTATTCTTGTGTTAGGTTTGTTTTGCTGCCACAGTTCTCAGAAGGTCTGGTACCAGAGCAGATCCGAACAGACCCATGAACTGCCAGCCCTGATCACATGAACACATTCTTCTTTTTGAATAGACTTTATAGTCATTTGTCTTTGAGTCAAACACACTAATTATTGCCGTTTCTAGTTAAAACTGTTCACTTTCTGACTGCTTCTACTTTCCAACTGATCGGATTATTGATGGTGTGCTGCTGCCATGCTTGTCAGCTGCAGACTGAATCAGATTTTTTATGAGTCCAGTTGGGTCAGTTTCTTTAAAACCACTTGGGAGCAGGGCTGGCATTGCTGAAAATCCGTCAGGGGAGATTTTAAAGGGTCAGCAGGGGTTTCCACATGTCTGTCACAAGTTAGGGCTGACATTTTGCATCTATGAGGAAAGACCTGTAAGCTTGTAAACATTTCTCAGATGTAACTCTGAGTCCAACAACAAAATCACATTGGTTGAAGTAATTTCAAAATTCAGGCAGCTCCCTTTGGAACAATCTGTCCAGGGCAGTGTAATATCAAAAGCTCCATTAAGCCTCACAAAGTACACCACAGTGTACTTGCTGGGTAGTAAAACAGCATTTTTGTAGCATCACCCATACTAATCAGTTAGCCAGGTCTCATATCAGCATTTATTAGGTCAAAAACTACAAGAACATTTCTTAAGTCTTCAAATTTTCTATCTTTTGATGACAAAATAATGTAAGAAAGTAAAAGACAAAAAGCTCATTCCAACAGAATCACAACACAAATAAACGCTTCATAATAACTACAAGATCTCCACTTGGTCATGGTAAACCACATTACAAAAATGTGTATTACCCTGTAATGCACAGTTAAAACTGTCTATAATCAATAAACAGTCCTAACATTGTATGTCAGCTAAATGAACTGGTGCTAATTCATGAGACTTTACAACTGTGTAGTTAAAGCTTCTTAAAAGTTGTTTCTCATTCACACATTCATAGCAAGAGTCCAAATCAGAGTTTACGTTGGCCCTGCAGCACCATAGTTACACACAAGGTGCAAATCCTTTTCCCTTTTATATTTGTAATAAAATGCATTCGTACAACAGCAGAATGACACTTTGTCAGTGGAGGGGAACCACAAACATGAGGAGAAACGATGTTGTGGGCCAAGCCTGCCAGGCCTTTAGTGGGCAGTGAAACTTTGTACCGACACACCCAGGTGTTTGTCATAGCACTGGGAAACGCATCAACAGACGTGCTGATCACCTGGCGCAGATAACCTCTGCATCTTCACTGATAGTATATGTATATTAGAAAGATGCACACACAAAGATGAACCAGGAGCCACCATTGTTGTTGTGCTTTTTGTAGGTTAAGCAGGGTCTGAGTGTGCCACTACAAGATGACTCGAAATACATTGTTGGTAAACAAAGATTCCAATTTTCAATCTTGTGACAAGGTCACCTTGTCACAGTGATGGGAACAAGCTACAGGAGGGTCACTTACCTGGGTGTCGAACATGTCTGCAGGGAATGAATGAATAAACGGGATCAATGGGTGTGTGATGTCTAAATAGCCACGAAATGCGCAATGCGGCAGTCACGTCACCATCCGGTGCCCCACTAAATGTGGCAAGGCACCAGAATGTTATGTTTGTGTTCTGTATGTTTCAAATGTGGGAAATGTACGGGGTTTACCAATGTATCTAGATTTTGGTGTGTATGTATTAATGTGGGGAGTTAGGAGAAACCTGTTCTATGTGATAATTAGGGAGTTCCTGGTGGGCGGGGCTTGGAATTCATAAGACGCGCATTTTGGAGTTGTCGGTGTGGAGAGTGAGGAGTCGAACTTGGAGAGTAGCAAGTTGTGTGTTGTTGGAGCTGGAGAGGTTTACTAGTGGAATCGGTGTAAATAGTTGTACATATTGTACATATTGGTCACTGTATACATTACTGCACGTTGGTGGATTGTCCCGGAACGAATAAAAAACACCTCAGACGAAGTCACGACTGCGCCATCTTATTGGGAACAGCAGAGAACCCCATGAAAAATCTTTTCAGGCTTTATCCATCCAAAACCTTTAACCATGTAAATGAGAGGCTAGAATATGATAAACTTCTCTTTTTTATTGTCTCAGCTTTGTGGTGTAAATGAAACCCTTTGGAGGACCACCTACACACCAGGTGAAGGTGTGTGTGATGATTTGGCTCATCTGTACATATAGGCTCCGCAGTAAATGTGTAAATCGGAGATGAATCAAATCAAACAAGGGGTGACAGATGACATTCAGTGTTTACCAGCCAGGATAATGAAGAATTTGAAGCTGACTCCACAGTTTACATGAAACAGATGTAGACTTTCGGACAAAATAAGTCGAAGCGATAATTTCCTTTTTCTCTCAGGTTCCTATATATGTGAAGTTGTAAATGACCCCTGCACACCTTGTCATGAAGCAGTTGTTTCTTGCTTCCTCTGTAATCACAGTGCACCAACACTTAGAGTGCACACAAAAACATACACATACACACACAGACAAACAAACAGGACAATATGAAGCATTATGTGAACATGTGAACCCTTAACCATGCAAACAAGCATGCGAAACACGCGTCACCACATTGCTGATATCCTCATGAATCCAAAGCTGTGCAGCCTGTCATGGTGTGAAATGGTGGGCAATAACTGTGTAAGAGTGTCAGTGTCACCTGATACAACCATCTGTAGCTGCACCTGCTCTCACACTTACTTTCGTTTCATCACTTCGCTCTTTTCTCTGTAATCTTTTCCTCATTGTTGTCATCCTCTGTCCTAAACACACATGGACGACACACTGAAACACAAACAACTGATCTGACAATGACAGGACAACACAGATGAGACAGGTGTATGTGTGTGTGCGTGTGTGTGTGTGTGTGTGTGTGTGTGTGTGTGTGTGTGCTTTTAAGAAAAAGAGAAGGTACTCGAGGGACTTGTCAACTCAAAGTGTGATTCTATGTCACTTTATAAGTGCTGTAAGTGTATCTGATGACTGTTGGAGCTGTTGGTAATGACCATTATCTCTCCCAGTCTGTAGCCATATTTTCCTTTTGAAAATATCAATTTATTATCAGTGTCTCTGGGCAAGTAAGAAAAACATAAGAAAAATGAAAAGGTATTATTGCTTTAGCCAATGATTCTGGGAAGAATAAAGGGAAAAAGTCTTATTTACCAATGAAAATCCTGCTGTGACCTTCATGTATCTCCAAAATGACAAATTCAGGCTCATCATTACTAACAGATTGAAGTTCAAAAAGCCTCCCTATTAAAACTATGTGTGTGATATTTTCGTTCACTACAGTCTAGTGGTAGTACTCAAAAATCAAGGCAATCATCGTTTTATGCTCAGCATCCTTTGTGTTGATATGGAGAGTAATATCAGACCCAGGGTTAATGTTGGCATTCATACTGAGCAGTGGTCCAGAGGGACGAAGCAGAAAAAAACAAAAACGAATATACAAAAACATGAACAACAGAAATCTCAGCATTTCCAAACACATCTAAAAAAGACATTCAACAAAACAAAAAATAAACAACAAAAAAAACTAAAACAAAGAATAAAGGAAAAGAAAAAAAGGAGATAATCTGAAAAAATAAAATCAATTTTGGCCATTTTACCAAGCTACAAGATCTTACCCCAACAATGTGGTAAAACTTGAATATTAACTTGTGATTATGCTCATGTTTACAAATGATTATTATTTAATTATTTCTACATTAAATTTGAGTATATCCCTTTACCTGAGCTGACTGCGACCTTTCCAACCAAAAGAACCGTTTTCACCTTCAGCTCAGGTTAAAATCACAAATTACTTTTAAAACAGACAACTTTGGATTTTCTTTTAGAAAAATCTTTTAAAAAAAATTTGCTATTTTCAAGGCCACAATTTTAGGTTTGTTTGAAAAAGAAGAAAAAAAAAACAACTAATTTTCAGGAAGGAGGATGTCCATATTTTCCTCTCCAAAATGTTTGGAAAATTTGTAAAAGAAAAAGTTCCAATTAAATGCAATTTGTCTTTGATAAATCAAACTGAAAAAAAAGCCAAAACTTGAATTGGTTATGAGATCAATATTTTGAAAAATTAGCTTGTTTTGTATTTTTTAAAGAGCCGTTGTGGAACATGGAGCAACAGATCTGCAGGTTGCTGGTTCTAAGTCTTAGCCCAATAGTTTAACAACAAAACAACAAACTTAAACTGGACACAGTATAAAGCACTTCTGTGGCTTTTTTTTGGCAAAAATTGCCAAAAGTCTACAATAAGCCTGGGGTGAAACATGTCCTACTCACAGATCTAATTTTTTTTTTGTATCACAGCAGGACGTTAAGTAAGAGACACTTAATCACAGAGTTTTACACGGAAACATCATACAAATATTCAGCAAACTTTGGTGTGTTAATGACATGTGACATGGTCTAAAAATGTTTTTACCTTGTATTAATAAGCTGTGGCCATGGGATGACATCCTTTTTTTTTTTTTTTTCTGTCACTGAAGAGGCTCCGTAGATTTAAGCAAATACAAACTCTTATTGTGTTTTCTTTGCATTTTCTTGTTTGTAGTTGTTTGGCTGTTTGCTTTCCTCTCTGAAATGCTTTTTTTTTTAAGTATCATACCGTGGGATGCTTGCCTGTGCAAGTCTGGCCTTCCAGGAGCTTTGTCATTAATCCAACAGATGCACTTAACCGGTTACACTAAATGTTGATTTCAAAGAGTTTGTTTACAGGAGTGTATTTGTGTTTGTGTTGTTACCTAAAAGACAAATAATAAGTATTTACAGTTAGTCCAAATTCAGTTTTGCTGGATAATTAAGAAATAAATGCTCAAAAACAGCAACTTTGACAGTCCTGAAGCAAGTAGACTCAAGCTTAAAAGAACATTTCAGTGCCTGCAAAGAGTTCATATAAAACCACATGTGCATGAGCATTAGCCTTTGTGTAAACAAAAACAGCTATGAATAGATTTTAACAGTAAAAAAGCAACATTTGCATGCACAAAAAGGAGGAATTGCTGCAGCATCAAGAAACTTTCACATGCATTAATCAGAGAAGTCGTCTGAGCATGCCCAGTGTGCAGCAGTCCTTCAGGTGTGCTTCATTATTACACACAGACAGTCTGATGTGTGCATGTGGGGTTATTTCCACTTCTGGCAGTTTAAGTGATATAAATGACTGTTTTGGTAAAAAAGAGTAAAAGTTACTAGAGAATTTTTATTTGGATTTTTACAACATTTGCAGAAGTTGGCAGATTGCCTCCCTGCCTGCAACTTTCTGACCAGCAATCATGCAAAAAGGATGACATCTTGCGCTGGCTTGTCACTTGGCTTCATGTTTAATAGCATTTGAAGCAGCATCTGCTCACATTCTCCATAACACCTGGTACCTTTTACCTGAGCATGGTTCACATCTGAAGACATGTAAGACACGAGTCCTGACTGAGTCGAGCTGTAATGCATTTCCTGAACATGCACATAATGATTTGTCTGACTTTACGTTGTGAATTAGGTCTAACTGTGAAACTGCTCATACGTAAATGTCATATCAACTAGTTTTTTATAAAGAAAATTTTATTATTATTGTTTGCTCACAATAATCTGTGACCCTGTTTGCAATCTGGTTTTTGTTGAAGCGCAACTTCTTCATAAACATCTAACTATAATGCTTTGTGTCTGTACCCAGACATAGCTCTTGTAGCTCTGTTCCTACGAGTGTTACATCCCACTTCTGCTCCCCTTGTTATTATGATCACATAATATCTCCAGTAATGCTATTTTTATATGTCTCTGCCAGGCTCAGGTTTCATCACCAACTATCAGTTGTCATAACATGGAAGAAATAGTTAAAGAAATTCAGGTAAATTTGTATTTAAACAACAGAAAATTATGACAAAATATTCAGAATTGATTTTTTTTCAGTGGATTTTGCTTTTACACTTGAATCTTCAAAAAGAAATGTAAGAAAAAAATGGTGTTTGTTGTACTCTACTGCAAGCTGCCAGATGTTTCTACATCTTGATTATCCTGGACTGTTGTACTGATCTATGCTGTTATGCCTGTTGCATTTCTAGGTATGTACATTTTGGTGTGTGTGTGTGTGTGTATGTATATGTGTGTGTATAAAAATGTATCTGTGTGAATGTCCTTGATAGGGATGAAGAGAGATTAGCCTGATCTCGCCCACAGATGACACCTCTGATGAAAAAGTAGCTAGTATGTTTGTGCATGCTCGACTGTTTGGAGTGTGTGTGTGTGTGTGTGTGTGTGTGTGTGTGTGTGTGTGTGTGTGTGTACTGTGGTCATACGAAGGACAATTACACGGTCTGAAGATGAAGAAATGGATTCCCTCTCTTTGTACTGAGGAGGCATGTGCAGTTAAGATGTAAACACCTCTGCATGGCGAGCCGGGGGTCAGTAAAATACTCCAGGAAAATAAAAATGAGATTGCTTTTAAAAACTGAATGCAGAGGAAAAAAATCTCTTTATGTGGAATTCTGTAGAGAGATTTGAAGCAAGACTCTTTGCTTGTATGTTGGAGTTTCTGCTATTTCTGATGATAAAGTGAAAATGTGTTTCATAGTTCGGGACATACATTCAATTCCAATATTCTTTATATATCCGTTCATTTTGAACTTTGATAATGATATATGATATATCAGTAGTTATCACTTTATTATAACTACACACTATGAAGCATTGGTTTAGCATTAACAAATACTAAGTTAATCCTTTACAAAGCATATTTCTGACAGAAAACTTATTTGTATACAGTTTATAAGAACAGTTGTGCTTTTTAATGATAAGTAAAACATCTACATTAGTTTGGAGTTAAAAGTTCCTGAAATCATCATATATAAAGCAAGTTTCTGACATTAACACTTATTAGTAGATCATTTATAAACACATTTATGAATGTTGTACTCCATTAATAAGTGCATCTACAACATATTCTATGACTGTATTTTCATTCTGTACAAAATTGATTGTGCATTTCTAAATGTAGTGTTGCATCATTTACCATCCAATTATGAATTATTTGTATGCATGTTTGCATCGTTTGCATGGGTTAAGGCATAAACTAATAGTTAGTAAATATTCTATACAAACTTACAAATTACCAACCAGTGTCTTATAAGCAGTTATTAACATAGGAGTTAATTCCTGTAGGTAGTTACAAAGCACTTACTACTTATTTATTAAGCATATGGTGTGAGGTCATCTAAAGTGTACAGTATCTATGAGTTATAAAGCATTTACAAATGAGATTTAAAGATTGGAAATACTAAAGACTCATAAAAAAGTAAAAAAGACAGCAAGATCAGAAAAATTGCATTAATATTTATTTCAACCTCTCATGATGAAGAACAAAGTAGTATCAGACTAAGTGCAGCTCAAAGACCCCTATGATGACAACGACCAGTAACCCTTTCAGCTCAGCCCGAAAGGGTTACATGGACATTACCTCCCGTGGGCTCAGCATCTGCGGGAGGAGCAGTAGGAGTGCACTGTGAGCCGGGCGGCAGCAAGGGACCCCGGCGGTCCGATCCCCGGCTGCAGAAGCTGGCTCTGGGGACGTGGAACGTCACCTCTCTGGTGGGGAAGAAGCCTGAGCTTGTGCGCGAGGTTGAGCGGTTCCAACTAGATATAGTTGGACTCACCTCGACGCATGGCTTGGGCTCTGGAACCAGAACCCTCGAAAGGGGCTGGACTTTCTTCCACTCTGGAGTTGCTCATGGTGAGAGGCGCCGAGCAGGTGTGGGCATTCTCATCAACCCCCAGCTTGGTGCCTGCACGTTGGGGTTTACCCCGGTGGATGAAAGGGTAGTTTCCCTCTGCCTCCGGGTGGGGGGACGGGTCCTGACTGTTTTCTGTGCTTATGCACCGAACAGCAGTTCAGAGTACCCACCCTTTCTGGAGTCCTTGGAGGGAGTGCTGGAGGGTGCTCCTTCTGGGGACTCCATTGTTCTGCTGGGGGACTTCAATGCTCACGTGGGCAATGACAGTGAGACCTGGAGGGGAGTGTTTGGGAGGCATGGTCCCCCCCCCCCTCTGAACCCCAAATGGTGTTTTGTTTTTGGACTTCACAGCTGCAGCTAATGGAGAAGAGAAAACTATACATTCTTTTATTGTTGCTCACCAAGAGTACCTGATACCACTAGAAAAAACTCTGGACTTCTTGATGTTTGTTTTTTCCTTAAATAAACTCACTGAAGGTCTGAAACATCGCTAAATATCGCACCAATATGGGAAGGCTTCAGTGGAAGTAGTGTGTGCATCAGTGTCATTGGCGTACCAGGGAATTGTGCCATGACAAAGGTTTCTGTAATTAATTAATCCTAAATAACATGTATGTGAATGTGAAGAGTGTCAGTAATTTGACAAACGTAGATGTTTCACAAATAATACAGATAATAAAATGGAAGATGTAAAAACATTTTCAGTTCTTTATCTAAAAGTTAAAAAGTCATTTCAAGTCTATTTGATTATTGTTGTTGTTTTTTTTTATTTCACTTAAAAATGCACATATTATCTGTGGTAAGCTAATCAACAAATATACTTTTAATCATTTGCAAAAGGATTTAAGGTTTTTTTTTTTTTTTTTTTAGCTGCAGTAAGAAAAACCTAAAGAAAAGCGACTGATGGAAACAAACAGTAGGAGCAAAATGGGAAGAAAGGAAGGGTGGATGAAGGAAGATTGAATCAGAGGACAAGGTGAAAAGGTATCGAGTGGTAAAAGTGAGGGTAGATGAGAACTATTTGATGGAGGTGGATGGAGAGATAACAGATGAGGGTGTGAGAGAGCTGGATGGAGAATGGAAAGCGAGAACAAGAAAAGCGATTGAATTTTAGGACAAGATGGAAGGGTGTCAAATGGTACTATCGAAAGCAGATAAATACTCATAGACAGAGGGGTAGATGATAATGGATAGACGTAGTTAATGCAGTAGAGAATGGAAGAAGGCAGAAAGAGCAGAAAAAGATGGGGGTTACCAGCTGATGCAGGGATAGAGGGAACAAGAAGAAAGAGAAGCAGGTGAGGCGTAGGGAGGGAGCACATAGAGGTCAGTCCAGAAAAATGGATGAGAAATGACCAAAAGGGCTCAGAAAGTGAGCAAAAGATGAGGAGAAAATGGGGTCAGTGGAGGTAAAATGGGAAGATGAGGGGGAGTAGACGAAGAGGAGGATCCTGAAAGGAAGGAGCGATGATGATGCAGGTCAAAGGATGGAAAGCAAGGAGAGAGAGGGGAATGGGTAAAGGTGAAATGAACCAACTCTGATGAGAAGAAAAGGCTGGTAAAAGATGGCGTAATGATGAATCTGCTGCGGATAAACTGTCAACATGTCTGATAAGGAAAAAAAAAAGCATTAAATGGAGGTAGAAAAAGATTCGGAATAAGAGCCTGAATACAGTAAATATGAAGAAATATGCGTGTTGAAAATAAAAGCAGAATTTAAACTAGAAAAGCACTCAGAGAGCACAAACCTCTGCTAGGGCCTTTAAAAAGTTGCTGGATCCAAACGGTGATCCGGATCACCACCAAAATTAAATCAGTTCTTTCTTTTCACATTTCCAACAAGTCCTGAAAATTTCATGAAAGTCCGTCAATTATTTTTTGAGTTATGCTGCACACAGACAGACAAACAAACAAACAGATAAACGCCGGCAAAAACATGACCTCCTTGGCGGAGGTATTTAGCCATTAATCCAAAAAACACTGTATTCACTTGGACAGGACATATCGGCACAAATTATAGTTATAGGCGAGTTTCCACCTTCAGGTACTTGTTCCAGAGCTTGGCTTTGTATTAAAGCTGGATCGCAGCTGAACGGAGCAGTCCTGTTAACTGAGTTAAAGTGCAGTCATGGTACATTTCAGTGAGTGGATGAAAATGTGGATGGAAATGGCCAAAATTAACCACAACTTTCAGTAACAAGCAAAAGAAAGAAGGAAAAAAAGATGTTTTTGGTTGAAGATAAAAGTCAGACTTGTGATGTTATATACAGTGTGGTGCTGTAGTGTTTAAACGTTGGTGCTATGTGTAGAAAGAAAATACCCACCCCCCCCCCCCCCCTTGCCCATTACACCACCGGCAGCCTGAACCAATGACATGAGTCAAGATGGATCCATGACATCAACGTTGTTTACGCCAAATTGAGACCTTGGATCATCGTGTGGCAGCAAAAATGGAGACTCATCAGACCAGACAAGGTTTTTCCATCTTCTGTTGTCCAGTTTTGGTGATTCTGCGTGAGCTGTAGCCTCAGTTACCTGATCTTAGCTGACAAAAGTGGCACCTGGCGTGGTGTTCGGCTTCTGTTGCACATCTGCTCCGAGGTACAACAAGTCATGCATTATGAGACGGTATCTTCTATACCTTGATTTAACCTTTCTGCCCTGACCCATGTAAAAAAAGTTCTTTATTTAGTAACAAAATAAAACAAAGCTAAACATTTTTTGGGGAATATTTCTATTTATTATCATGTTATAACAGTTGTTTTTCTTCCTGCTGTGTTCAGCAGGATTTTGAGGCACGTTTTTACCATGCAGTGTTGCAAAATGCCTCAGAAATGCAATGTATCATGTCATATATGTCCCAATGGGCTCTGTAGGGTTAAGCAGGGATTATGACTTACTGCTGCCTTTCTATCCCCTGAAACCAGTCTTCCCATTCTCCTCTGACCTCTGACAACTAGAAGGCAATCTGGTCACTGCTGCTCACTGGATATTTTGTCTTTTCCAGACCATTCTATGTGAAACCTAGAAATGGCTGTGTGGGAAAATCCCAGCAGATCAGCAGTTTCTGAACTATCCAGCCCAACAACCATAACAGATGGAAAGTTACTTATTTCCACCTTCTTCTTCAATCTGATGCTCAGTTCTATCTTCAGCATTTCGTCTCGACCATGTCTGCATGACTAAATACAATGAGCTACACTGACCAGACAGATCTAAAAAAAAGGGGCCGGTGAGCGTAAACTCGAACTTAAGCAACACTAAATATGCTGAGTCACTAAAAAGATGCCAGAAGACTTTATATCAACCCCAAAACCCCGAAGCAAACCAAACCAAGCTAATCGATAGATTAGGACATAAAATAGTTGTTCATGCCTTCCTCAGTTGTGTCTTTACCCACAGTAATTAAATGCAGCACAAGGCCTTTATTTCTGGTGTCTGAGCCAAATAAATAAACAAGTGTTTGAGCATAAGCTTCTGCTCACATCATTTTGAAATGTTCCCATCCAAATCATGTTGCAGCACGATTTATTTAACTTAATAAGAACTTAGACAGAAAACAGAAAGACATAGGTAGTTGGAAAACTAAATCCAGGAGGTGCAGAAAGATTGTAGCTGCACAGATTACCAGCAGATTAATAATGTAAAGACTGCTCCATTAGCCAAAAACAACTGATTTTCTGTGTGCTTTCTTGGTATGCTAAAATCAATTGTCAAAATAACAACATGTTGTGACCAAGCTTTGTGTGAAAAATCTTATACTGCACACACAACTTGTCTTTTTTCATCAGTTTCACTGACTCGTTTAAATGAAACATTAAATAGAAATGTGAGTGACCGCTGCAACAGCTGAAGACATTTTAGCTGTCTTCCTCCACGACGGTCCTGACCCCAAGTGGAAAAGTTGCTGCAACTTCATTAACATAAATAAATGAAAAATAAGCTAAAAAATTTGCACTGGATGGAAATGATTGATTGGAAGCAAACTTCATACTCTCAGATCAAAGCATCACGCTGCGCTGCGTTTGGGAATAGATTTGTTTTGTTGATAAAATATTTTTTAATCGACAAATTACAACGAACAGTGTGAACGCAGCGGGACACCGAACAAAGTGACACAAAGAGAAATTAGGTTCCACTGAGACTACGTCGACGTAAAACGCCAAGAATGCTCTTTTGTCTCTTTTCTGTCTCCATTAGAACAAAAGTTTCCTTCTTACACCTTCTCCTTTTCAATCTGTCCTCATCTTTCCCTCCAAGTCTCCCTCCTCTCACAACTTCTTTACATTCGAGCTAAAACTGTCCAGTGATCCCTCTCCAAACAAATACACATACACTACTCACAAAAAGTTAGGGATATTTGGCTTTCAGGTGAAATTTATGGAAAATGCAATATGTTCATGCTACAGTGATATAATATCATAAAAGTAAGACATTTAAGTAGAAGGATGCACTACTGATTTCCTCATCTCAAAAAATTCATTCAACACAAAAGGTAACAACAATGGTAGTTACACCACAACAAAAAATTTGAACGTCTCAATATCTCGTCATGTGCCCTTGAGCATCAATTACAGCTTGACAACGACGTCTCATGCTGTTCACAAGGCAACTTATTGCCTGCTGAGGCATGGCATCCCACTCTTCTTGAAGGGCAGCCCTCAGGTCATTGAGGTTCTGGGGTGCAGGGTCTCGAGCCTCTACACGACGGCTCAGCTGATCCCACAGGTTTTCAATAGGATTCAGGTCTGGAGAGAGTGCAGGCCATTCCATTTGAGGTACACCAGTCTCCAACAGCCGTTCCCTGATGATGCGGCCTCGATGAGCAGGAGCATTGTCGTCCATGAAGATGAAATTAGGCCTGTGCTGTTCATGTAGGGGCACAATCACTGGATTAATGATGTTATTCAGGTAGTATGGGCTTGTCACTGTACCATTCACAAAGTGTAGGGCAGTTCTGTACCAAGTGGACACCCCTGCCCACACTGTAACACCGCCACCACCAAAAGCTCGCCTGGTGACAACAGTGGCTGATGCATAGCGCTCTCCCTGACGTCTCCAACATCGTTGCCGGCCATCATTTCTGCTCAGTGTGAATCGACTTTCATCAGAGAACAGCACTGAGGCCCACTGGTTCCTCGTCCAGCGTAAATGCTCCCTGGCCCATGCAAGACGATGATGCCTGTGCCTGGTGGTGTGGTCAGGTACCCGTGCAGGTCGTCTAGCACGCAGACCACGCTGATGTAAACGGTTTCGAATGGTCTGACGTGACACTTGGGTGCCTCTCACCTCTCTTAAACGTGCCTGGAGTTGAGTGGCATTCATCATCCAGTTTCTCAGGGCAGTGTTCACAATGTAGCGGTCATCAGCACGGGATGTGGCCAAAGGACGTCCACTTCTAGGCCTTTCTGTGACTCTTCCAGTCTCTCCATATCTCTGTTGCAACCTGCTGATGACACTCTGTGACACTCCAAGCTCAGTGGCCACTTCTGTCTGAGAACGTCCTGTTTGAAGCATCGCAATGGCAAGGGACTGTTGTTCCATTGTTAGGTGTCGTCTTGGTCTCATGATGTCAAAATGTGAACAGCATGATGAGGACAACTGTTTAAACACCAGCTCTAATTGAACCAGGACATTTATTGGTCAATTCAAGGATCACACACCTGCCGTGATTTTTGCCGTTAAGCTCCTTGTTAGGGAACAGCAACTTGTGCAAAATTTATTGAAACATTTAACAGTTGGACATGTGCATTTAAAAGCTTAGAGAAGATCACATTAAGTTCACCTGTACAGGTTTGAATGCATTTTAGGCTTGTTGTGAAATTTCACCCAAAAGCTGAATATCCCTAACTTTTTGTGAATAGTGTATGTATTCAGCACAGCAGACAGCGTCAGGACCAGAACACACAGCTTAATGATTCTGGATGGATTGTGTGTGTGTGCAGGTGTGTGTCTGTGCACATGCTGACAGACAAGAGAGTGAGCATGAGAACCACAGTGAGTAATCTCCGTGTTTGAAACAGTACAAGGAGAAATCACTCTTATTTTGTGGATCCCCCCAGTGTGTTTGTGAGAGTGTGTGACAGCCTAAACGTAAGCTGCTTCTCTTTGAATGTCTAAAGGGAAATCTTACCACTTGGAGTGGTCCAGAATCAAAGCACACACACAAACACACATATATAACAACACAGGTGGTATTACTAAATAAGCCCCTCTCAGGGTGCGCCAATCTTATTTTCTATGGCTGCTGCAGACGTTCACATAAAATGAGCGCAAGGTGCGCTTCTGCTCAGCCAGGCTTATTTTCATTTGCTGCACACACACATTTCTATTGCTGTCATCTGCTGCATTTACTTCACACACACTCAATAAATTCCAGTCATTGATTACAACTGGACCCAATCACATAATGTAAGCAGTTATTGCCCGACTCCATCCTGAGATCCATCCTGTAGCCAAAGCAGAACCGTGGAAAGCATCTCCAGCCTCACTGAGCCTCCCGGCCTTAAATGTAAGAAATACTGGCTTGGTTTCTCTTCAGGATAAATAAACTCATCGAGAGATTTCCTGGACACCTAGCAGGTTACCTGTTTCAGGTACAGAGTTCATGAACACATCATTTAGCAGAGCTGACGTTGCTGAGGTTCCTGTTTATTAAGCCAGCATGTAAGTTACACGTATGGAACAAACATGTTTCCATTAAGTTTATAAAATAATCTATTAATTTGATAGACATACCAACTTCTGTATTCATGTGCAAAAAGAAATTGAAAGAACATCTGTTTGCTGTCGGATCTTGTTAACTTGTGTTCTCCTGTTTTTATGATAATTTATTTCTTTTTATTACCTTATTTAAGAATTAACGCTTACTTGCTCACATTGTATCTAATTTATGCTTCATTGTTAGTCTTTACTTTCCCTGGTACAATTAACTACTTAACATCTACTTATATTAGGTATATGGTCAGGTGCTCTTATCAGGTTTCCAGCACTGTAAGTAATATTATTATTTTACATATATTGTCCATCATTTGAACCTGATTCCTTGTTATTTTTATTTTGCAACCAATGTAAAATTCTTCAATTGTCCATTTCTTCTTTTTAACTGCAAACTTTAGTAAATATAAAGTATAAACACTAGCTTGTTCAAACAAACTATTTGTCACATTAGCACAGTAATAAAACTACACTTGTAGTAACAGCAACAGTCTTAACATATTGCTATTTTGTGTTATCAGTATCTTAAATTTTCCCATTTTAAAAGAAACAAGACTTTAGACTTATATTTTTGTAGCATCTTAACTAAAAGTGCCACATATATAATTATATATGTTTTAAAAAGTATATAAATGTCATCCCTTTTTGAAAAACGCCAGACTTCCTCTGATCCAAATGCAAATTTACTCTTTTCATCCAAGAAGCTCTTTATTATAAAAACAGTAGCAGGTTTGTTTAGAGTCATTTTTGCAGCGAGGTTTTTTTCTGATGAATCCTCCATAAAGGTCATGTTTGTGCAGGAATTTCAGAGCACTGCTGCTAATAGCAAGCCCGCTAAATCTTCCAGAAGGTCTTACCAGTCAAACAGGAGCCCACATGTCTGCAATATTACCAGAATTTTCTTACATCTAAATAGCAAAGATTAGTAGAATCTATTTTGTGAAGGTGAATTTCACAAAACAGTGTAGAAAAGGGGTGGGCAGCTCCGGTCCTCGAGTGCCACAGTCCTGCAGATGTTAGCAGTTTCCCTGCTGCAACACAGCTGTTTCATTTTAATGCTTAATTAGCAGACTTGTGCAGAGTATTGTGCACAATACAAGTCTGCCAGTTAGGTCTGATGTGTACCGGGTGTTTTGCAGCAGAGAAGCTCCCAACATTTTCAGGAATATGGCACTGGAGGACCGGAGTTGCCTACCCCTGCTATAGAACATGATGTTATTCTGCTAAAGACCAGTTAAAGTAGAATAATGGCTTGGAATGGGCAAATCATGTGAGGAATGGGAGGAAACCCACCATCATAAATGTTGAATCAGTTCTGTATGAAGAATTGGGCTAAAAACATCTTGAAGCTGCTGTGTCTGACTGATCAACAGGGGAAACATGGAGAAATCATGAAGTGTTCACAAACTTCCAGTTGCCAGACGACATTGGAGCATATACTGGATACAGCAGCCAGCAAATAATGTGTTTGGTATTTACTATAAATGTGCCAAAAGACAAATAAAAAACATTCCTTGCATCGTTACAGTAAAACTAGCTGCTTGCAGGGGGGTTATTTCTTTCTTTTAAGCAGCCTCAGCTGTGATAATAATTTGTTGGACAGACTCTTTTCGCAGACTCCACCTGTCCACTTTCTGTTCCTTGACCCAAATAATTTCACCTAAATGGGATTATTAGATAGAAGCATTAGTGTCGCTGTGTCATCTCTTGGAAAACAGGGGAAATAGCGTTCATTGCAATGTTTGAGCATGAACTTAAGGTCATGTTTTATTATCTGCTGAAATGGCATAATGTGCAAACTAGATAACAGCCCTAGGACTATGCATTTCTTTCTAATATATTGAGCATACCTCCTGAGATCCCTGCAAAATACATCAAACTTACTGTGTGTCCTTAGTTATCACAACATGTGCCTTTAAAAGCAACAGGACGTCAAGTTTCCATTTCAAAATGCCCAAATGTCATCATAAAATTCAATTTGTGATATGTAAAAGAAAGACTGAGAGAAGCCGAGTTTTCTCAACATCCTTATTTTGGAGTCCATTCCACGTATTGATATTTAAGTGTTTACATTTTGAAAGATTTAAAAACATCCCTGGCATGCTCAAAGTTCTTCTAATCTCAGCAGCAGCAGTGTTACCTCCAAGGCTTCCCTTAAAATCTGTGTTTGCTTACCATTTAAAGTGATCCAGACGTTTGGTCCGACTGAATTAAAGTAATATCTGATGAAACATCTCTCTGGATTTAATGCCCACATTTCCTCTGCTTTACTAGGAAGAACAAATCCATGTCCTGTATAACAGAATCCATTACAGATATTTTGCTTAAATTGTGTCCTTATAGAGCTGTCAATATTATTATACTGTATAATAAAACACTCTTTTTACATTTACAAGACCATTTTTTCTTCATTATTTGTTGTGTTATTGATGTATTGTCACTTCCATTTAAGAGTACCAGTGACACTGGGTTTGTTTTCTAACAACTATCCTTTTTTTTATTTCACTTATATAAAGAATGTGTGAACTCTAAAAATAATTTCATAGGATTGAGCTATGAAACATGCTACACATTGATATTTGGGACTCAGTCAGCTAATAGCTTTAGCATTGGGATCAAAGTGTAATGGAGCTTCATGCACAGCTGGGACAAAAATACCTCTTCTGTTAATAAAACTATGAATCACGACTGTTTAGAAATACAACATGAAACAGACTCATATTATGATTTAATAAAGTCTGTTTAAGAATAGATGCATGATACTGTCAGCAAAAGAAACAGAAAACACTGTCAGTTCTGTGAAGAATAAAGCGCCTGCAAGTTTTAAAGTGAATTACTTTATCATTTTGACATGAGTCATTATTTCTATTGGTTTTTTTTAAATGTAAAATAAAGCTGAAATTATAATAAAACGTTGGTTGTGGTAGTGATGGGAAGTTTGGCTCAAAGAAGAATCAGTTCTTTCAGATCCCAAATGGTTCTTTATTTCATATCATTGAGAGCTTCTATTTTCCATTATTCAGAAATTGAGTATTGTTTCTTTTTTGTATGCACTGTTTATTCCATTTTAATCATAGGAGTCTTATTTTTCTGCAGGTTTTTTCTATTGGAAAATATATACAGCATATGTTTGAACAAAAAAGTGAACACATAACCACACTATGCAAATCAACAAGTCAAGCAAATAAAGGCCACAATTTTAACACACTTTAAATTCAGTCCATTTTTTCATGACACTTAATTTAATCCAGATTTCCAGCTGTCCCTGGGTACCTGGCCTGTACCCCTTCTTTTGGTCTTCCATGAAAGTCTCACCTCTTCTGAAGATTTGGCTCTTAGACCAGAATCAGTTCATCTCGCTGATGACAGTCTCGGAGAGCCGGCTCGTTCGTGTGCCATACATCCCCCATTTTCTGGTCAGACAAATTTCCAAGATGAGTAAAAACTACACTTTCCTCTTGTTATTCCAGTTATGATGATGCTGTCTGATATGACTAAGTGATGTTTCCACAGATGTTTGACCAAAGCGTGCCATGTGCCTGGTCATGTGCATCCAATTCATATGCAATAAAAAAAAGCAATAAATAGTTCATGTGTGTCCAAAGAAATGTTTGAGTTCATGAACATGCTCTTCCTTTTTCACATTCGTAACGACTACACTGCCTGACGCCACAGCAAGCAGTCATCAATCCTCAATATTACAAGCTATTTCAGCTGTTGACATGCCTGCTACCTGAAACCTAATGTCTGAGCTGAGCTCCAGTTAACCCCTTCATCACCCGCTGTTAGCCGCGATAAGCTGCAGGAGCAGATATAGATAATGGATGTATGGATGGTAGAGAAGGAATTCAATCATTTTGGTCAATAAAAACAGTGTCAGGGGTCAGATCAGGTATTCGTCAGCACTGCAGAAGCAGGCGATGAGAGGCGAGGACCCAACTGCAGGACGTGGAGACACAGGTGGATGTTGGAATGAGTTCAGATGATTTAATAAAAAGCAGAGAAACTGCAGGAACAAACATAACAAAAGGTCAGAGTAGGAAAACTGTCACTGGCAACAGTAAAACAGACACATCTAACACACATGATGGACTGGCACAGAACAAAAGATAACCTAGCTATATATATATATATATATATATATATATATATATATATATATATATATATATATACAGTAATATATAATGTAGGGCTGATTCCAAAAACGAGAAGGTAATTGATAAATGATGAACACACATCAGGAACAGGAAGTAAAGCAAAGCAGTACACAAGGAGAAAAACCACCAAATTAAACAGAAAACTAATCACAGGTCAAAAAAGACAAATAAAAGACTGTAAATAAACATAAAACCTGTAGATTGGCACAGAAACAACATTCCAACTAGTTTTGAAATGAGCTGAAATATGTCTGAACTTAATAACATCTCTCTGATCTTTTTGTCCACATGAGATGATTTATTGCACCAGTACCTACAAGCCTGGAGATACAAAGAAAACTCCGACCATTGTTGTTGGAGGCATGGAATAAAAAAAACAAAAAAAAAAAACAACACAGAACAATATGAATCAAAATGAAAAAGAAAAAGACAAGAAAAGAGACTTTGTTCATCAAACATATAAATGTCAAGTTTATCTCTCTGCTTCTCTCCCGGTAGTCATCTTTCTTCCTCCTGCATTTCTCTTCTCTTTCCACCTCCCTCCATCTCTGCCGTCAGGAAAACATCAACCAGTATTGCTTGCTGATCTACAAACAACAAAGAAGCTAAATATGTCACATGGGAGGATAGAGAGCATGCTGAAATGAAATCAGCTCATCAGCTACACTTACAGGGTTCACAGTAAGTTAATGAGATGTTAATTCAGTAATTGATTTGTGAATTCTACAAGAATAAACAAGATTTTATCGTGCATTGATCTGCTTGTTTATTTATTTATCATCTTTTCACATTTAGCTGTTATACAATTGCTCAGGATGACTTAATGATTTCCTGCAGTTCTAGTCATGGATGACGGGTCATCCCTCTGAAGGTGTGAACTGTTCGCAAAATGAGCTGATGGAGTGATATGCTGCATTCTACACACAAGCCTGCACATGAACTTGCTTTTCAAAGCCAGCAGACTAAACTGTATGTGAAACTGATTCATGAGCATGTCACCAACCTTTCCTCAGCTTCCCCCCTCTCTCATTCCCCCCTGTCACTAATACAGCCCTGCAGGCTGCTACAGTAAAATTTGATGATTTTTTTTTCTTATTACACATGATGAATGTGTTTGATAATTAGGTGGCTGATAAATGTGCCGCGTGTTTGTTTGTGCTTACAGTATGCATGCCTTAATATGCCACTTATACAAGGTGAAGTGATGTGTTCATTCATCATCTCTATCATTATGAAACACTCACTGTGTGCTGTGGCTGCATGTGTGCATCTATCAAACAAATGATGTGTTTAGGCAGTGTGTATGTGCTTTGCAGATCTTTGGGTTTTGTACTCCATACTACATGTACTCCATAAAATAATGACTCTTTCTCCAAATAAAGTGTAGTGCTATCGGAATATTTGGTCTGCATTGCAAAGCGTGGCTGTTCACATCACAACAACTGCCATGTAGCACATTTTAACCTTTAGACTTTGCTGTAATTTGAGGCTGGCTTTTTCTTAAAGATAAAACATCAGATGCTGGGCATGAATAATAATGAATATATAGCTAAAGGATCATTTTACATGAAGCTGAAGCTGCCCTTCACATGACAAGCTAAGAATTTTGTCACACAATTTCTGCACATTTCTTTTTTGTCATTTTAGAGATGGTAGTTTTAATGTTAAAATGATAAAAAATTAACTGAAAGTCACACCGTGACTGTCGTATTATTGATCATCAGAATTAAAATGAAAGAAAAAAAGATCCACGGGAGTATGAGTGCATGGGCCTTAAATTTGTGTCTTTTTTTCCAATACTTACATGTAATTTAGGAAGCAAATCAAACTGCTGATTAACATTATTTGGTTCTCCATTTAATTACTGTTTGGTTTGGGGCTACGTCTCCACCTGACCGTCGTCCAGCCTACCTCGGCAACCGGCTGCGCGGGAATGCCGAGGGACAGCTAGGTTGGCTAGCTACCCTGGCTGGTAGCTCCACACTGTATAATGGGGTCTTACTAGCTATCTGCTTCCCTACCTGAGTGCGGAGCTGGGCTTCTAATTCACAGAGCCTTGCCTCCAAAGCTGCGACATTTAATACCCCTACCATTGTCACTAAAGGAGGCGGAGGAATAGCTAAACATCCGGGGACCGGTGTGTGGGGAAAGAGCTAGCAGCCATGCTAAAACCAAGTGCTTGAGCTGTTTAATTCAAATAAACAGAAAGCCCGAAAATAAATGCAATATATAAAACAGTGGTTCGGGAAGATTTTGTGGCCTAAAGTGAGTTGTTGGTTAGCAACAGATAGTAGTTAGAAAAAGGTTAAAGGTGCCCACGGCTTATAGCAATGCACAGCGACAAACGCTAGGGGAAACACGCTAGGGAAACAGGAAATGACACAATATGTTACCGCAACATCAGCACTCCAGCCAATCCTAGAACAGAATTTAAAATCCTTCTCCTTACATATAAAGCCCTCCACAACCAGGCACCACTATATATCAAAGACCTCATTGTTCCTTATATACCAAGCAGAGTACTTCGTTCGCAGACTGCAGGCTTACTTGTGGCTCCTAGAGTCTCAAAGAGCCAAGCAGGAGGCAGAGCCTTTGGTTATCAGGCCCCTCTCTTATGGAATAAGCTCCCAGTTAGTGTTAGGGAAGCAGACACCCTCCCCACCTTTAAGACTAGGCTGAAGACTTATCTTTTTGATAAGCCCTATAGCTAGGGATGGTTAGCATCCCTTAGTTATGCTGCTATAGGTTTAGACTGCTGAGGGACATTTCCTGATACACTGAGCTTCTTTCTCTCTCTCTGATCTCTCTTATTTCCCTCCTCCATAAAGTGGAATTGAATTGAATTGAATTGCTGTTTATTTTCTATGAAAAATGCCATATTTGTGAGATATGTGGCACCAGAAGGCAGTATTAAGACTAAATTCTTGCAAGCTGTAATGATTAGAAACCATGCTAGGAAACTGTTCTATGTGTTTCCCATGAAGTGATTCTACCTGCAACATATAAACCAATCAGCTGACTTTTGCATCTTAAGTCAATTCCACCATTGTGGTGCAACTCCAATCATGTACTTGCTGGATTTTCTCCAGTTAAAGACTGGCATCAAATCCCCTATGATTTCATATTCAGAGCTAGCTAGGTAATCATTCCTGATAGAATTTCAAGTCTTCTTCCACTGAATAGACTTCTTCCACTTCTTCTCATCATTTGTCCTTCTTTCAGCTCGGAAATACTCTTCATTTCTAACCAATCCCACTGCATTTTGCACACAAACCTTTTCCAGAGCTGACACTATTGACCGTCATCACGGCTAAAATCCGCCTTCAGCAAGAAGCTGACAGTTTATCAGTCTAAAATAAATCCTTCTGTCTCACAATGCAAGGCAGAATCTGCAACCCGATGCAGCGCAGCATTACAGCAACACACAGATGACCAAACAATCCTGAGCTTTGGCTTCATTTTTAATTAAATGTGTGCTCAGCAGCCCAGACAATGTACAATATATCCATGCAATGTGTGTGTGTGCATGTGTGCAAGAAGGTATTTAAGTCTCCTCACATAACATGATCTTAGAGTCTGAGGATAGCTTTAATTAGAGGCTTGAAAAAAAATCCACAATACTTGTTATATGTTCATTTAAAATTACTTTTGTATGCTGAAAACTGCCTAACCAGTCAAACAAAGTCGCTGTGGCATCATTTAACATCTTAGTTACTAAAGCAGTCAGTTTGTCAGCCACCACCGAGGGAGCCTGCCAGCAAGCCAAGACTCTCCTGACAGGACCTGCTCACTTTGGCCAGTAGCTCCCAGCTCCTGTGTTTTCTGCCTCTTTCATGAGCTGTTTCGATCAAACAGTGACAGCAATCCCCCATTGGCAGGGAAAAACAAACGCACCAGGTCACATACTCCTCTGTGAAAGCAGCCAGATGCGTGTGTGTGTGTGTGTGTGTGTGTGTGTGTGTGTGTGTGTGTGTGTGTGTGTGTGTGTGTTTGCATTAGGAAAACATGCAGCGAGTGATGGCACACACATATAGTCATGCAGCGATGCTGACAGAGTTGTGACTTGGATAAAAACAATGATGAGCATGAAAATGTACAGAGAGAATAAAGAATAAAGGAGAGAAAAGAAGAAGAAACACAACAGGAGAGATTTCACAATTCAGATTTAATGTAGAGCAGCATAGCATGGCCATCTAATGCAGGTTTCTGGTTGGATTTTCACTTCAAATGTGAATATTCAAAAGAGATAAGATCCGATCAGACCTAATTCACATCTTATATGTCAAAATCTTAAGATCTAGTAATGTATGGGAAATGCATTTTACTGCGTTTTCACTCAATACAGTAGAAAAGAAAGAGATATCCTAGATCTAAACAGAACAGACCTTCAACTAAAAGTCTGATGAAGAGAACATGACGACAGCATGTCACACAACTTTCAACTTTTTAAATGTTTTTGTTCACACTCTGCATTAATAGGCAATAAGCCAGAGGGGGGTTTGTACATTTCACTTTCAGTCTGGTCATAGATCACAGGTGATCATCGACTGCTCTGACTGCAACTTGGATCAAACGTCATGTGTGTGTTTTCTGCATGAGACGGAGCCTGCAGAAGCACTCCTCGTTGAGAAGAGTAAACAATACATGCTTTCGTGTCAGTTACCAAAATTCTTCAATAATCTCAGAAAAAATTGCTCAGTTTGTTGTAAGTTGCCTTTTTTATTATTAAAAAAAAAAGTCACTACAGAGGTCTGAAAACTCACTAATTGCAGTACTAAAGTTGTTAAGTCATTAGCTGAGCTCCACCGTGTGACCGGTGCACGGGGAAATTGGGCACTGAAACGCTCTGCATTGTTTGGAATTCAAACTGCAGTTAAATATGTTATTTTTCTCAGCACTGATTTTAGTAATATATGTTCATGCTAGCCAACATTTTAAATGATCAATATTAGTTAATTGTATGATTTTATGTGATTAATTGGGATTATTTTCAATGTTGCAAAAAAAGAATCAATAAATACTTTTCAAAATTCAATTTAAAGCAGAGTATTTGTTTACAAATTTTTCTTGCTAAACATGCTGGGAATGTTATTAGATGGAGGATTCAACCAACAGGTGAACATGCAGGATTAGAATCTCATGTGTAGGCTGTAGGATGATGCCATGGGGAAGTAGTGGTGTGGACCCAAATGCAGGGTGCACATGCACTTTGACACAAACAAGAACATATAGGCTGAATACAGGCTGCATATAGACGGACAGGGATAAATAAACATGCTCATGAATGAAGTGATGGACTGGTTGAATGGGTGTGTGTGTTATGCATGTGTTATGTATGTGTTATGCATAAGAGCTCCAGAAGCCACCTCACATATTGATTCAGGAGGTTGACACTGGGTGGAATTCCCCATGTCAGAGCGACAATTATTTGATTTAAGAAAAATGCTTTTGGGAATCAAACATCAGTGGAAGACGTTGCCAAGGTAACCGCTAAATGGAGCAGTTGTGTTGTTCTATATATATATATATATATATATATATATATATATATATATATATATATATATATATACATACACATATATACATATATATACACGCAAAGAGACAGTATAATTAGAGTTGAAATATTTATGGGTGGGATGCATTGTCAAATTGGGGATAATTCATACGAAGAAGCTAAAGCAAAGGAACAAAAAGTAAATATGAATATCTCTTTATGCGGAAGGAAAGCAGCTGCTCTCCATATTAGCCTTCAGACAGCCTGTCAGTGCTTTAAAAAATAAATTGGACTTAATTAGTACTATTTTGTCACTATTTCTATTTTGTTGAAAATTCTCAAAATATTGAAGGTAGATATAATGCTTTAATAAATGGCATAAAAAAGATGCATAATACATGTTCTCTATTTGAAGAGAATTTGCCAGTGTTGGTATGAAAGACACAGCCAGTGTAAACCATTCAAAGGAGCAATGAGCTGCTTTTTTAAAGCAAATTTCCCCAGGGACACCATCATGCTGTGATTAAGCCTGCCAGTTTTTAATGTAAAGACAATAAAAACCTTCAATTTTGGGTTTACAAATATGTGTTTGGCTTACTGCTGTCTGCATAATACCTAAAATCCTCTTTCCATCCTTCCTTTGGTTTGTATCGTTTCATGTTCAAAGCAGTGGTTGGCAATTTTCAACCATATAAAGTCTGTAATAAGCTTCCTTTTTCTCCTCCCTTCACTTCATTCAGCATCATGTCAGAATGAAGGTTTTCAATCAAAGCCTAAAGTCAGCGAAGAAAAATACAAACGATGTGTTGATACTTTCAATCACTTGACATGTAAGACAATACATCAGGCAGAAAAATAATTTCCATTGCTTTCCACTTTCATTTTCTTTCCCACATACTTGCAAACATCATACATCTTCAGACAGCAATTACTGTGCAGCAGATGTTGCCTAAACTGGAGAACAGCTGATGCACACATGCATGCTCACACACCCGTTTAACTTAAAAGACATCCAATTTCAGGATTTACGGACATCAGCTTTTTGTGCGGGCATCAGAGAGGACCTCTGTTGCTGACAACACTAGAACCATCTCTCAACAACCTCAACCCCACAAGAGCCCTTGAGTCTGGAAAGTGATGCTTTAACATTAAATCCTTTTTACTACTTAGACATTAAACTTTCCTTCCTGCAACACACCAACTCCCCTCAGACTTGTGACACTTCATAGGGACAAAACTCATTATGTTGCACAGTGGGGGGAGCTGTCACCACCTACTTTCACAGGAATAAAGATAAAAGCTGGGTTATATCTTAATGATTGGTCCATCATCGTGTATTGTAGTCCTATTTTATTGATTTGTGTCATGTTAATATATAACGTGTACAGTGGTTACATGTTTTTGCAAGTGTCAAGTTTATTTGTACAGCACATTTCATGTTCAAGACAATTCAAAGTGCTTTACATGAGACGTTAAAAGCATCATAAATGGCGTAAAGAAGCATAAAAAAAACAATAAATATGAAAAAAAATCATATTATAAATAAAAATAATTAAGAGCAAGATCAATTGAAAGTTGGCGTGCAGATTTCATGCATAAGTATAGAGAAAAAAATAAAAAAAGTATAACCTGGATTTGAAGGTTTCAGGAAATCAAACATTCCAGGCTTCACCACCAAAATGTCCTGCTTTTTAATTGTATAATGAAGCTTGTTTATGAAAACTTCATGCTCTGACTCCTTTGGTCCGAGGTGGCTTCCTTATCAGGCCTCATATCAACTGAATATTTTGAATGAACAGTTGCTGTACGTTTGAGCAGCGTTTTGCTTGTGTTAACTGTGATGGGCGATGACCTGTCCAAGGTGCAGCATACATTTGGCCATGAGAAGCTATAGATCCAACACCCCAGGGGTCCAGAGCAGGATAAATAAGAAATACAGAATAGATGAATAAGTATGAATGTCCCTGCCTATTTACTCTAGACATCACATGTGAAAATGTATGGTTGTCATAGCAACAACACAAAGTAAGACAAAGACCGCTGATTGCAAACAGAAGCGGAGCGCATTCCTTTGGCTGTAGGTGTTCAGACTTCAAGGTCTGTAACTTAATGTTTGCCAAAATGACACTTTTACAGGTCATTTTGTGTTAAACAAACATGCACACATGTATTATGTCTGTAAATAATATTTCAATACATATAATTACCCCCCCCCCCCCCCCCCCCCCCCCATAATTCAGCCCGTCCTCTCAAAGACATAGACTAACACACATAGAGGTGATGCCCTGAAGAAAAGCTTATGTGAAGTGATGTCAGGTCTAAAATATGAAAAGTTCCTTTTGAATCGGGGAGTTACCAGTTTCTGATCTCAGCAGTATAACAGGTATTTTCTTGCTGTATTTCTTGTATGTGATGATGTATTCATCATGTCAGGCTCATGGCCAAGCTGTCGTGACTTGGGGCCTCTTCGCCCAGAGCAAAAACTGCCTCTGTGGTGACACTTTTTACAGTGTAAAAGGACAAGTAAAAAGCCATTGGATGGCCAGACTGGGATGTTGTACCATTCCCCAATCATTCCTCAACAAAAGACTTGAGGAGTTCTTCAAATTACACAATTATAATTTCCTTTAAACAAAAGAAAACAATCTAAAGACTGAAATAAAAAGCAAGAGATGCATTCAAACTGCTCTGAGTTGTGTCATAATTCAGATTTTCATGGTCTACAAGGTCTGTTCAGGCCTGTGGTGATTTAATTTGAAACAAAACAAAGAAATAAAGGAAAAAAGAGAACATAGAAATTACAATTTTTGTTTTATCTTTTTTGAACACAACGAAGAATTGAACAGAAAAACATCATTCATTTTCCAATTTTGTACAAAAACAACAACAAAAAAAGAAAACAGAAAAAATTCTCCAATAGAAATGAGTCTTTTCCAATGTTTTCCATCTGGACCCATAAATACCAAACCAGCCAAAAACATCTGAGCATTTTCTCACTACAAGAGTACAGACACAAAGGTGTCCAGACAGATAAGTAGAATTTTATGCCATGGGAAGTGAAAAGGCCGGTTCAGTACATTTAATATCGGCTCATAACTGATCAGAATGAAAATACAAAGAACAAACATTCAAATGTTGTTTTTGTCTGGATGGAAAATTCTGCAAGCCAAAAGGTCAGCGACTGATCAGTGCTATTTGGAGCTGGTGGGAGTTCACTGCTCAGCTCAGGGCTTTTTTCAGCACTGTGGATATCTTACCACACGTTTCCATCAGACCTACGGCCCCCAAAAATTTTATAAGCAATTTTAATATTTAGTGTGTGTGCTTCGTTAGAGGCTCTGTTATTCTCTTGGCCAACATTTCTCAGAGTTTCTGCTTTTATTAATTCATATTCTAGTCAGCTAATAAGATTTCACGTTTGGACGAACTGCGGGGACGTGTAGTGTGATGCACTGCAGATACAGCCGTCAATACCCGATGTTTGCTTTGCTTTTATTTGAATAAGTTGTTCTTCACAGTTGAGCGTATAGATATGGGTCGATAAACAATTACTGGTATCTTTGCCTGGTGAGGTTTTATCAGCCCCCTTCAGGGACATAAACAGACTGATGAGAGCAAAACAACTCTACAGTTTTTCAAATGAGAAGATTATGTATGATCTTTGTACAGACGAGTATTTTCATCAACTACATGGAAAAGCTGCACTAAGTAACACAAATGCGCTCTCATTTTGTTGCAGATTCAATAGGATTTTTATTTGTACACAACATGACATGATTGTTACAGATTTTAGAGATTAGTGAGGTCAAAATTCCTCCAAGTGTCCAAGTGCTGCTCTTGTGCCTGTCAAGTGGGCTGGTGCTTCTGGGGCCAGTCGGATGCCTCCAGAGTTTAGAGACTTGATACTGGTTGCACAGCTGGGGAATTTGCAAATAAATGCTCTGGAAAGCTTTAGCGTTTATGAACAAGTGTGACTTTATAGGCACCTCTATTCAGTTCTAAGAGACTAAGAACTGTAGAAGCCAGAAACAGCTGGAAACAGTGGAAAAACATCTGTGGCCACCATTTATGTTCTGTATGTGACATGCTTTTCAGTACATTTCTGTCTGTGAAAATAAACTTGTACAAAAAAACCACATAATGGTAAATAAAATGTGCTAATTGTTGTCCCAATTCATGAAAACAGTGATTGGTATGTCCAACCTGCATTGCTTCTTTTGGGTTTAGAGTTGTGCAGCTGTGACTGGTTGAATTTGGGCTTGCTTTGCCAGATGAAACATTTAAAGGGCCTTGGTCTCAAAAGGTTAAAACAACCCAAGTGCTCAGTCTGATGAGCTGAAAAGCATTTATTTGAAAGGTTCTTTCACATGTCATAGTAACCACTTGAAATACTTGAAATGCTGCCATACTGCTGAGGACTGAGCAGTCACGCAGCAGTTATACAAACACCTGTGGAAAACAACTCGATTGTAACAGTTTTGCATCTTTATTGCATCTTTGCGGCGTCAAATCTGCACTATGCACTTCCAAAATCACCACCTGTTACCATGACATCAAAAAATGTAAGGTAAAATGTAAATTTGATGATAAAAACCCATCGGATTTCAGAAAGTCCAGCTGTAATGTCTTATCAGCGCGGCTTTGCTCAGCTGTTGTATCATTATTAACTTTTTTTTAAGAGACTAGCACCATGGGGAACACCTGGCAAAGATCAAAGTCCAAAAGTTGGATGTCTGCTAAAAATATTTCTACTGGTTTGACAAGAACATGAAGTTAGAATGAGGAGACGGATGTGACTGTGTGTATTTATCAAAGAGAATCTGAGCTTGTGTATTTCATTGAACCTCCTCACTTGCACTGTTTGATTTTTTACTCCAACACGTCATCAGAAGTTTGTTCCCGCATGTGATCAAATTGAACATGATGTGAATGAAATAAAGTTCTCATGAAGGTTGGAGTTGTTCTTTTTTTTATTTGTAAAATGTATGAGCCAAATTTATAAAGTTAAAAAAAGTTAAGTGTAAAAAGGAAAATGTGGACAATCTGTGAAATCACAGTATGTCATTAAAAAAATTAAAGTTGGAGAAAGAATCAGTTGCATAGTAACTGAGGTCTGTCTTGCATGTTGGAGTTTGCATGTTTCGAAGTGTTAGAACCTGCAGCTTGCACTGATACTTTGGCCTGACCACAGCAGAGACCAGAAATGCTGTTTGGTGTGCCGATGGTGCATTTAGCAGCTTCTGGGAGAATGCATTGCTGAGAGTGAACCATGTAAAAAAATGGAGTCACAATGAGCTGCTCTAGTAAACTGTCCACAGAACTGACATAACAGATATGTTGGATACCTGCTATCATACGTGTTGCATCATGCAGCCCCACTATAGCTTCACCCACATTAGTATTGGTGCAACTGAGAGCTTGGACTGACTTCACTTTTAGCTAAAGTTTCAGCTGGAGAGTGTGTGTTTGGGCATTTTCTCTGGAAGCATGCATGGTTATACTATCTTTATACTTCATATACACTCACCAGCCATTTTATCATGCAGACCTTTCTATGACTGGGTTGGATCCTCTTTTGCTTTTTGGAACCACCTGAATTCTGAATGGCATAGATTCAAATAAGAGTTTGCAACATGCCTCAGAGATTTAGGTTGATACAAAGACATCACAGTTGCTGCAGATTTGTTAGCTTAACATCTAGGATGAGAATCTCCTGTCCCACCACACCCCAAAGAGGCTCTGTTGGATTTAAAAACCATTTGTTTAATTTCCAAACCGCTTATTCCAACTCAGGGTCGCGTAGCCTTGGAGCCTCTCCCAGCAGCTAGCAGTATAGAAGCAGAGTACCACCTGGGCAGGTCACACGCCCATTGCAGAGATATAGTGAACTCAGTTGAACAAACAATTTGAGATGATTTGGGCTTTTTGACATGGTGCATTATCCTGCTAGAATTAGCCATCAGAAGATGGTAACACTGTGTTTTCCAACCTTGTTTTGTCTTTTTCCTGCAATGTGAATTGTAGCCTTAGTTCCCGCCTCTCATCTAACCATGGTGGTACTTGATGTGGTCTTATGCTGCTGTAGCCCATCTGTTTTTAAAGCTGTGGAGCATGCAGGAGGTGTTCGCCATACCTCGGCACAACGAGATGCTATCTGAGTTCCATTCTGCCCATTCTCCTCTCACATCAACAAAGCCAAATAACTGCTGCTCACTGGATATTTGCACTTTTTCAGACCTTTCTCTGTAACCCACAGCGATGGTTGGGTGTGAAAATGTTTGATATACTGAGACCAGCCTTAGCCCAGCTGGCACCAACACCCAGGCCACATTCAGCCACTTTAATCCACTTTCCCCCCCGTTCTGACTTTGACCTTTAGCAAGCTGTCTTCACCATGTCCACATGCTTATTTGTTTTAAGTTGTTGCTATGTGATTGGCTGATTAACTGTGTTAAAAAGCATTTGAAATTGTGGCCCTACTAAACTGGCTGGTAAATGTACAGCAACGTCTGCTCGTTGCAGATACGTAAGATTTATATCAGTGGCTTCTTTAGACCATGTAGCAGATGGTCACTCCTGAGCTCTGCTGTGCCTTTAATCATAAAAGTACAACCTTGAATGACTCATGGATGCCAAAGCCACTTAGTGTGAGTATCTTTGTTTTCACTATTTAATTTAATAACACTTAAACATTAATTACTGTACAAAACCTCTCCTTAGATCTGAGTTTACATCATGCTGGAACCCAGTCCTCCCCCCTAAAATACATATATTTTTTAGTCTTTTGTATCCCTTACAGCAACAGATTCTTTCCATTAAAACTAATAGTGGTTTTGAAAATGGTTCTTGGTGCCAGCGGGAATACTGGGATTGGAATCACAGTTGGATATAAAAACTTTAAGTTAATCATGAAAGAGCTTATAAAATATAAGTGGATGGGACTAATGAACTGGGGCTCGGGGAGATGAAGTCATAGGATACACAGGGAGAGATAAACTACTGAAACATTCCCTCTCAGTGAGCTGAGATGACAGAAAGATAACAGTTTTTGTTTTGGTTTTACAATTCTGTCTTTCAGAGAAAAGAAATCAGCTAAGTTATAATAATGTAATATGCATTTAGTAACAGTATGATTTACTGATTGAAACAGGTAGAAATACTTATTTACTGTTTCATACCAGCTTCGAGAAATATGTTTTATGCCGATCAGCACATCAGGCTTATTTATGAAGCACCTTTAAATGTAAAAATAAATTGCAACATTAATTTTTTTTTAAAGTCACATGCACACACAGATACTGTACATATAATGATCACAGATACTGTACATATAATGATGTTCTCTACAAACTATGTCCTAACCCTCATCAACACATTAAACATGGAGAATTTAAATGAAAAAGAAGCTGTACTGTAAAAAAAGAATTAAATAATAGAGATAAAAGGTGTGTTAAAAATAAATTATTAAAACACAATCATGAAGCAACTTGAAGAGAAAGTAAAAAGTAAGATACCAATTCGCATTACTAAAACAATGTTCTGTTTAAAGTTTTACAAAACAATAAGCTATCAGCTCATCTCCACGTCGTCACTTACAGTAAGTTTTGTGTGTTTTTATCATTGACTGTATATGAAAGATGGACGGAGCCCCTGGTGGTTAAAAGTGAAGCCTATGCGGAAGTGCGTAAAACTGCAGTTCCCCCTTCATCCACTAGGGTTTCCAAAACAGAGCCAATCCCCATGGATTCCCATGTTAAAAAGGCCAACTTCACAGTAGAAATAAACATGTTTACAGCCTGGTACAAAATTCCATTTTTGGTTTAATAGGTCAGGTTTACCTTAATGACAACTGTGGGGGGAGTAGGGCTGCAATGATTCATCGACAAAGTCGACAACGTCAACAATAAAATTCATCGACGTGCAATTTTATTGTTGATGTGTCGTGTTATAAACGCCTATAACGGCTTTGCGGATAAAACACTGTGCCAGGTAACTTAATGCCACGGCTTTTCAGACAGTATAAGAACTCTAAGCATCAGGCAAATGACTCAAAGCCCCACAGGAAGTGCAGGGGGCAGTATGTCATTTTGTGCTGCGTCTACTTAACCAACAAAGAATAACTCAAGACTGATGGCGGCGCAACCTAAATGGTCGAGTGAAAACAGCTTTAGACCATGTACTTCAAAAGTTTGGGAATTTTTCCAGCTAAATAACCTGTCCAAAAAGGTGAAATGTATAGTCCGCCATGTAGAGTTGACATACCATGGCAGCACGATAGTCATGCATGAGCATGTGAAGAGAAAGCACCCCGGAGTCATGGTTTCTGTTAGCATTCCGGATGGGTAAGATAGCATTACCGAGTAGTTATGTAGTTCTGTCATACCTGTCAAGCATTTTAAAATGGAACTTTAAAAACCAGAACTTGACAGGCCCAGAAACTCCCGTTTTTTATGGGGTCTTTTCTGCATCTTCCCGTATTTTTTATTTCCCGGAAATTTCCCAGATTATGATACGGGAGAAAATAAATCAACACGAGGTGAAAAATTCCACTGCCCCTGAGAAGAATGATGATGCAGGAACCACATAATGCTTCTTTCTCCTTTCTCTGGCGGTTGCCAGACAATTTCTCGGAACTTTCAAACCCAGAACTTGACAGGTATGAGTTTTGCTTATCTTACAAAATTTTCAAGATGTAATTAATCATTTTATTGCAATTCCATATTACTGTTTAGTAACAAATAATAAATACCTAGCATAAATAGATAACATAATTTATTAATCACATCGTAGGAGTTAAACAGACTAATTAATTTTGTATGCATGTGATGTGGTGTAGTAGTCTATATTTTGCCATAAACACTTTTGCCTCATTATCTGTTTTCATTTTGCCATTTTAGAAATTCAAAGCAAAGATGAGTAGACGACTTTGTCCTGCGAAGAGGTGTCTGCATCCCTCAAATGGCCAGAGTTCTCACTGATAGTGTTCTCAACATGCTGGTGTACAATATGAGGCCATTGTCAATGGTTGAAGACAAGGTATTTAAGGAAATGGTCAAAGCATTCAATCCAGATTATATTTTGCCTCCTAGAACACATTTTACCAAGTTCATGGAGGAAAAATCTGAGAGACATGTTGGTCTGATAAAAGATGCTCTAAAATCAACAAATGGCAAGATTGCCCGAACAGCCAATGCCTGAACCAGTATTGCCACGGAGGCAGACCTGGGCATTATTTGTCACTATTTAGATGACTGGGTGTTGAAAAACATATGTCTAACTACAATGCCACTTGAGGAACGGCACACTGCCTCCAACATAGCCAACTGGATTGAGGAAGCTTTACAAAAATTTGAAATTCCTCCCTCCAAAATTGTAGGCATTGTGCATGAAAATGCCCCCAATATTGTGCTGGCTGTGAACATCTTTTTCAAGAGGAATGGGTGGCTGTCTGTCTGTTGTGCAAGCCACACTTTACAATTGGTGGTTAATCTTGCACTGAAACAAACTCAGATCAGTAAAGCATTAGCAGCAGCAAGGTCTCATATGGAGCACTTTAAACGACGTGAGCTGGCCTCAAACAAACCGAGGACCAAACAGAGCCAGACGGGGACTCCAGAGCACAAACTAATACAGGACATCTCGACCAGATGGAATAGCACCTATTATATGATCAACCACCTACTGGAACAAAGATGGCCTCTCACTGCGGCTTTGTCTGACCCAACAGTAACCCAGAAAGGTAAACAGTACCTGGACCTCAAACCTGATCAATGGACCCTCTGACAGGAACTGGCAAAAGCTCTTGAGGCCTTTGAATGTGCCACTGTTTACTTGAGTGGTGAAAAGTATGTGACCATCTCTTCCCTGCCTCCTCTGTTCAGAGGACTATTGAAGTCAACTAACGGTGTGTTCAGACCAAACGCGTTTTGAGTGTCAAGAGTGGCAGGTTTCCATGTAAAGTCTATGGGGAGGTGCGGCAAGGGGGCGTTGAGCTTTCTCGCATTGCGTTTTGAGCGTTTTGGGCGGCAGCGTGTTCCGCAGAACGCTCCGAAAATTTAAGAAGTTTTTTAAGTTTTCCACGTGGAACGCGCGTCAAAAGCCAGAGATGGACAAAGCTAAACTTTGGCCGCTCGACGTGGGGCGTCAACCAATCAGAGCGATCAGCTCGCAGCTCCTGGAGGATTCCTGTGGTGAACCCAGACACTAGATGCGATTACGCCGTGCAATATTTAAGATAACCATTCCTTGCTAAAAAGCTGAATGTTACTGATTTGGCAACGTAGCAGGATACGTTGCCTAGCAACGCTTTGTTTGGGGGCGGCGGCGGCTGTCTGCTGAGTGCAGCTCTTGTTGCATTAAGACTGAATAGCTGCGCTATGACAACGTCCTCTAGCTTTATTTATTAAATAAAACCATGCCATATCTCTACTGAATTTGCAATCATTCAAACTGACCGGAAGGAAAGCGCCACCTCCCTCCTCTCTTTTCTGCCGTGTTTGCCGCTCGCTCCAGACACACAATCGGCAGACGCGGCAGGAGCGTTGGGAGCTTTTTGGACGTTGGACACAAAAGAGGCAGCTTAGTGACCAGCGTCGAACGTTCAGCGTTTTGAGCGTTTTCGACACTCAAAACGCGCTTGGTCTGACCACACCGTAATACTGCCTATGATGCAGCCCCAGTGCAGGATTTCCAGGCTGCTGCTTCTATAGAGATGAACGAACACTGGTCCAACATTGTCACCGCCACAGATGATGAGCCAAGCAAGCAAATTATTACAGCAGCACTAGAACCAAGATTTTGTAAACTGAAATTCCTAATACCAGCGGAGAGGTTCAATGTGCAGAGTACAAGCCGTCGCCCTTCAGAAGGCCTTTGTGAGGAGGAACCATCCTGGTAGAGGGGAGGCCACGCCATCAAATAGTGAGCATGCCACAGCCTCAGCTGGCAAAACACACGGTTCTGATTCAACCCTAGATGCACTTCTTGTATGTGATTCAGACAGTGATGGTGAGACTGAGCAGCAGGAATCGAACGACCAGCAAATCATTAATGAGGTAAGTTTGTGCACTCTTTGGATCAAATTAAACATGTCATTTAACCCCAGGTTTTTGCATCTTTTCTCTCTTCACAGGTGCTGATGTACATCAGTGAACAGCCCATCTCAAAGAAACAGTGTTCCCTGTCCTGGTGGAAGCTCAACGAGACCAAGTACCCAACACTGGCAGATTTAGCCAAATCTTTCCTATGTATTCCAGCTACCTCCAAACCCTCTGGGCGCCTCTTTTCTGTTGCTGGGAACATAGTGTCCAAGAAGAGAGCTGGTCTTGACCCAGAACATGTAGATATGCTGACCTTCATGCATTGCAATTCAGATATTTAAGTAGTAGTTTGGCAGTACAGATTTCCAGTGCAATACGTCTGTTTTATTTTCATGATGCCTTATTTGAACTGTTTGACTGACACCTGTCCAGTAAGGCAGATTTAGTATTATGTTTGCTGGGCCAGAGGGTGATTTATTTATTTATTTTTTCACTAAATCGGCGCTTGCACTTTATTTTGTATCTGGAAATTAATTTTTATGTTTTCCTTTTAGGCCAGTTGTTTGGATGTAATTTATGTATGAATTCCCATACTTTAAATAGTTTAATAAAAATTAAGCCTATTTGAAGTTGACTGCAAGACATGACCAAAAAGCAGGTTTATAATTTACAATGCTGGGCCTTTTGTATTGTCTTAACAGGCTCTTGCACTTTATTTTGTAAACTTAAAATATTTTATTTATTTTATTTTCTTTTTGAGGCAAATTCTGTAGTTTGGATGTGACATTATAAATATGTTTGTTTCAAAATAAATTCGTGGTAAGCTTTTAAGCTTACATTTGAAATTCAACTGGTTCAAGAGTCATTTTACTTTACCAAAGAACATTATGTTGTGATGGACTGGAAATCTGGGTGGTATTCATATGATGCAAATGAAGAGAGTGGGGTAAAACATACTGGACCCTGTAAAAAAAAAAAAAAACAGAAAAACTGCATCAATAAGAAGCATAGATGGTGGGTGTGAAAGAAATAATTGTGACTAATCGACTAATCAAAAAATTAATTTACAGATTAGTCAACAATTAAAGTAATAGTTAGTTCCTGCCCTAGGGGGGAGTGAATGTTTTTCTAACTCGCCTGTTTAAAAGTACTTTAATTAGGCATATTTAGGGGCGCGTCCTTTTGATTGACAGGTACCCAATCACCCGCTTCAAGTAAGAACGTAGAACAACCATAGTTTTTAGCCGGTTAACAACGTATATTAGCTTTAGCCCGCTTACCGCCGTTAGTTGGTTAGCTCCTGTTATCTCGTGGTTAGCTCGGTTAGCTCTCAGCTACATCCACCCTCTCAGCTCCACCTCTTTGCCCATATTTGTATTTTCCGGGCGAGACGACACGTATGACCCTGCCAAGATGGCGATGGAAGGAACCGCCCACCGAGCTTAATTTCAGCTCTTCAGAAACCTATGGATGATGTCACGGATGCTCCGTTTATCTTTTTAGATACAGTCTATGGTTTTCATACTCAGATTTAACATCCTAATTAAACAGAATGATGTGAAAAATTGAGCTGCAAAATTGAACATTTTTATATCACTGAAAATTTCAAACAAAACTTATAAACACCATTTATAGCTTTGTTATGGTTGGAGGAGGACAGGAAAGAGCAGGCAGCAGGTCATAGAAATGAATAAGTTTTTATCCTGTCAACCAAAGATCCCAGAAAAACACACAAACAGAAAATCACTGTGGCAGAGGTGAAGGGGGCAAACCCAGAAACAGAGAAGGTGTTGGAAAATGAAAGCCTTCTGAAAAAGAAAGGTCACAAGTCCAGGAACATCATTTACAAAACTACCTATAACCTGGAAATGGCGGCCGCTGTACTATGAGGTAGCGCTAGCTAAAGCACCGAGCTGGTGATGAGTGGACTGCAGACTGGGTCATCAGTATGGAGGCTGAGTCGGACTGCAGCAGGTGAGCTGAATCTTCCATTATCTCCAACAACACAGCCAGCAGGAGGTCACAAAAGGGTGAAAAAGAAAGAAACCGACCAAAATAAGCACTAAAGACTCCTGCCATTCCTTCCATCACATGCAGCAAGCCAAACAGTTAACCAGTTCACGCTTTAGTGGAGCTGATTTTTGTTTTATTCCTTCTTTTTTTTCTGACATGTAAACACACAGATAATCACACATGCATTCTGTTCGGTTTTACAGATGCTGAGAGTTCAAGTGAAACTCGAGGATTTCTTTGATCAGCTCAGGTGTTGAATCTTGGAAAGCTGGTTTACATTTTTACACAAACAAAAGGAATGAAAGCACCATAGGATTATTTATATTTGTTAATGTTTACTTACTCTCCTCTTTCCTATGAATTAGGTGGAATGTAAAGACTCGGGGCAATCTGAAGAGTCTAAATAACGAGGGAGAGAGAGTGTTCGAGGAGAAGTGTGACATTATTTCTGCAGGTCTGTGAAGAAGCCCTGAGGTTATTTCACGGTTTAAAAGATTAATTATCTCCTTCATGTCCATGTTTGCACACTGTAGACAGACAGTGACAGCAGAATAAGTAGAAGTGTGCAGCCCCACCTTCAAAATACACAAACACACACAGATCTCAATATGCACCATTATATTTTCTGTTAAACTCCTGCCTTGCTGTCCTGTACACCTTAAACAACTACAGGTTAATGAAACGTCGGCATTTTACAATGAATACCAGGTAAAAACCAAGAGCAGTTAATCTGCTCAGGCTGGGAATCAATAATCCCCTGAATCAATTCAATTCAGTCAATTTTCATTTGGATTAAATCAGAATTCATCTGGGTTCTTTTACACCGAATAAAACTTATTTTTCTTGAATATTAAATACGTTCTAAGAGAAATAATTGTGAATTAATTATGTGACAATCAAAATCAGTTATCTGGGAGTAATCAGATTACTGTAATAATCTGAAATGACACATCAACATGTGTTTATGAAATACTGTAACAAGACAACTTTTCTCCCAATTTGCAGCCAGAATGATGTTGATAAAAACTGCAACAAATATTGAATAAATTTTAAGCCGTAACATGACTCAGTGATTCCTGCATTAACGGTAGATTTAGCTTGTTTAGGTGTGATGGCCATGATGCTGGCAACGTAACACAGGAGCAGCAGTCATGATGAGTGAGAAACAGGAGCTCTGGTCCAGGTGGTCTTAGCGTTAGCTGCTAACGTGAGCGGTTATATACTGCTCAACAGTCGACAGGTGAATGTGCATGGAGACTGAAAACGGACTAATTTGGCATTATCTTGGAGAGAGAAGCTGATTTTGGGTGGAAGCAACAAAGGAAACCAGTGGTGTTTACAGTGCTGCTCAAGTGTGTTAAAGAAAAAGCCAAATTCACAACAGTCTCTTATGACTAATAACTAGAAACTTAAGAAAGTAATAATACCTTAAAATTGGCTAAATTTAATATTTTAGTAAAGAGACATTGCTTTGAAACTGTGCTTGGAACTAATGATAATAATGATGATAATGATGATAATAATTCATTCACAATCTGAACCGCTCAATCCATCAAGGGTCATGGGAGAGCTGGAGCCTATCCCAGCAGCTGTTGGGCGAGAGGCGGAGTACACCCTGGACAGGTTGCCAGTCCATCGCATAATAATAAAATTATTATTATTATTATTATTATTATTATTATTATTATTATTATTATTATTATTAATAATAATAATGATAATAATAATAATAATAATAATAATAATAATAATAATAATAATAGTCACAGATACTTAAAATTCAGAAGTGGACCAGAATACCTGATTGCAGTGATCCTCTGAAAGGGTTGTTCAACAAAATATTAGTATTTTTTGTCCCATCATAATTTTTCTTTCATTTTTTTTAAAATCACTATTTAAAATCAATGTTTTGTCCTTTAAAACTCATTGCAGTGACACATGTACCTTCTTGCTTATTTAAAGGAAAGGTGCGAGTACACCTGAGCATCACTGTACATGTTGAGATCTTGATGAGAATCTGCAAGTCATGTGAGAGCAGGTAAGTTCTTGAAAAGAAAGCAAATCAGTCTCCCAAGTTTTATAAATCTGTATTGGTTAATTCATTCCCACATGATTCATACTGATCATTGTTTTACTCTCAGTCTTAATTCCTGCAGTTAGTTATATATTTATGACATTGTGTAAAGATCATCAGTTGATTGTTCTGGTGAGATCCAAGACTTGTTTTCAGGTGATACTCCGAAAAGAAAATCTTTTGTCTCAAGCCTGTTTTGAAAGCTGCTCTTGCGATTGTGAATGTGCAAGTAACTGCATGATGTGCACGCACGAGTTCAAATATTTATCCTTGTCCAAGCTTCTTATGTTATTTAAAGAATCAAGCACTGACTCCTTCAGATTTCTACAAGCTATGCCACCACACTTCTGTGCTTGGCTGGCTCTGCAGGACCCACCTGACTGTGTCATCACTCGCCTGTGATTGGTCCACTCCTTGGCTGGTCGGCTGGAGCGTCACTATTTTAGCTAGTTTCTAATGAACAGGGCAGCTGTGGTTCATGTGTAGAACAGCTTGCCACTTTAGAATTCTTAGGACTGGTTAGTCTTGTTGTGGCTGCCTTTGTTGGCCCTTGTATGTTTGGTTTTCTTTGATTATTGTAAGGTTTTGTGTTGTGAACCAGCAAGGTTGTTTTGTGGCCAGTGTGTTGGTTAAATATTAAGTCTTTTTGTTTATCCCAATTACTCTTATGTCATTAATGTTGCTGCCGCTAGTCCCTTAGCAGAAGTTTGTAACAATCCACACAGTACAACTGGATAAATAGGATCATTTTAAAAGCAGGAAGCAAGAAATTATGGTACTCTAGGTCTTACTAACGTAAGTAATGAAGGAAGCACTGATGCACATTTTTGGGGTATTTATAAGTGGAGAAATTCACTTGTTACAGCAGCTTAACTCTTAGTATTTAGGAGGATTCAAATAGCTGTTGTTCAGATACTCATTCAATAAGAAGTCTATATGCAAAAAAGACATACTGACATAATCCTATGTCACACTTTTCCATGAGTCTACACTGGCATGGGAATGTTCACTGGAGAGAGGAAGCAACACAGGCCTGGACAGAAAGTAGATGGATGGATCCTCCATCACCTTGACCCCAGTATGGAAAACACTACAGCACCAGCTGTCTTTTTTCCTTGTCTTTTTAAAAAAAAATAATATCCTGTTCTGGAACATGAATTTCCCAACAAACAATCAGCAAACAAAGAAAATGATTACATTTCTAAACGGTTTCTACACTTGAATTTCCTTATTCACTTTTTATTTACGCTCAGTTGTCTGGTTCAACAATTTTCAAAGAAATGTTTTTCCTTATATCATATGAAAAGTAATCCCTCAAACTGAGAGGCTGTTTTACATCCAGACAAGTGGTCTAGTACCATTACTACTTCTATTGCATTGCTTTCAACATCATTTTGGAATTATTTTTATACCAGGTAGCTGCTGCGTTGTGTGAAACTAGTGCAGCTGGTCTGTTCAGGTTCATTGCCCTTCTTTGAAACCATCTCACACATTCAAGGTATTTTATTTATTTATTTCAGCTCAACATGTTGTAGATAATCCTCTGTTACTTATCTCTCTAGCACAGACACTGAATTCTATCTACATTACATGCATGTGTGTGTTTGTGGGGAATGAAGATTAGTTGTATTAGCAGTGGGTCGAGGTTTTCCTGTTTCCCCACTGAGAAGGCCATATTCAAGTATTTATGCATGAGTGTTTGGGCTTAGATGGTAAGAGTCAGTATACGGTGTGTACTCAGTTGTAAGCATTGAAAGCATTCAAGCATAAAGAACACGAAGGCCAAAGAAAATTACCTGCAAAAAGCCAAAGGAAAGTGTGAGCAGATTGCAGCGCTTTCACTCCAACAGTCCACAGGTTTTTCTTGGCGAGGATCCCCTTTGAGAAAAAGCTGTGCTGTGGATTTATGGATCGCATCCATAAATTTGTGATATCGCCAAGAAAGTATGACAATAAATAAGGAAGATTTGCTTAAATTCTCATGTGTTCCTTTGGAGCATCTTGTAGTTGTACTCAAATCTTTGTCGTTCCGCTTTTGATAGAGTGTGACAGTCAAAATGAAGTCGATGCACGCACGGCATGGAGTCTGAAAAACTCATGTGACAGTGGGATTTATTGCATCTTAATTATTCAGAGATGTGTGAGCCACATTGAATCCTGAAAGAGTCAGAGAGACACACAGAGAGAAGAAGCAAGGGGAAAAGGTAAACAGGAAAAAAACTGTGTTGGGTCTTTCAATCTGCATTTGAAATAATCCAAATATATAATAAATGTGAAAGCTTTGTGTTTCTAAGATTTCATTCTGCTTTAAAGAAGAATTGAAATGCAGAAAAGACTGGCAGTAAAACTATGACGGCATCCTCAGACGAAACAATCCCACACCTAACTAAACACGCCTGACTCACATTAATGGCACATTTACATGCTTGTGCAGAACTTCACAAGCTGTTGGGCAGATCCATTTAATTTAAACTAAATGTGTCGGAGCAAAGAAACATGTAGAACAGGAATCAACAAATCTGGACCTCTTGTGCCAGTGTCCGACAGGTTTCCACTATCCTTGTTCTAACATTTCTGACTCAAAATAAATGGATCCAACAGCCTATAAAGTTCTGCACAAGGACTATAGTTTGTTGCAAGTGTGTTGGAGCAGGAAGACATGAAAAACCTCCAGCGCACTGGCCAAAGAGTTTCAGATGTGGTGATGCCTTATTGAGCAGCTTACAGGACAGAAGCCCTTAGAATAGCATGTCCACTGACCATCTAAACAAATAATCCTTATCTTTCTGGAGAACAGCGTCTCTCTGCACGGCTCAGATTTACCCTCCACGTCACTGGCTGGATTCCAGTCCAGCTAATTGGTGGTAAAATGTGCCGGAAATTGTTTTTCCTTTCTTTTAATATTTTTTTCACTTTTACTTTGATTGTGTCCAAACTCATTTGAATTCTACTGTTGACAGTAAGTTTAAAATAAATAAAATTTAACAAGTTTAGTTTTCTGTCTAAAATGTTTTCTTTGTGCCCTGCGATGAACTGCCGAGCTGTCCAGGGTGTACCCTGCCTTTTGTCCAAAGACTGCTGGGATAGGCTCCAGCTTCCCCGCGACCCTTCATTGGATTAAGCGGTTTGGATAATGAATGACTTTTTGAATGTTTTCTTTGTGCCATTTTAAACCAATTAAATTACTATTCACAATTATCATTTGTCATAATTTAATATTTGCACAGCATGTGAAACTTTTTCCTGTGAACAGAGCAGGAATTGTTTTTTTTAGCTGTTTTCCTCTTGGACAAAATTTAAGAAATACCAAGAACACTAACATGTAGATAACACAAAACACAATTTAATCAGGTAAAGTCGGAGGAGGTAAAAATAAAAGCAGAAAACAAGTGAGTTCATGGGCACGCTATGGTTTCAAGTGCCGACTTTGATGAAAACAGAAGGTGATTGAGAGGTGAGCTTTTGCACTGCTGAAAAACTCTGCTTGTAGGAGAAAGCATAGCAGAGCAGAAGGAAGCACGGAACCACTAAGTGCACAGGTCCCAGGGGTGATTCAAAATAGATCATAATTGTGAGATATCTCTTCAGACAATCACGCTCTCGTCTCTCTCACTGATACTCACCACAAATGCCTCCTCCCTCAAAAGACCCTGAGAAATAAAACTGAACTACGACCAACCTTTCTATTTATTACATTCACATATAGAGCCATCATGGGAAGTGTAAATGGTAGCCTGTTCATAATCAATCCAAAGTTAAGTTGTATATGTGAAGGCAAAAATACTTTTTATGAATTAATTTAAATAATATTTTGTCAAAACCTACATTAGATGTAACTTGATGCTAACAGTGATGTGTTCAATTTAGGAATGTCCAAATTTATGTTGATTTTGATTGAGGATCACCAATGAAATATGTCTTGGCTGAATCTCTTGCAGGTTTTAGATGTTTCCCTGCTGCAACACATCTGATTCAAATCAATGCATCATTAAGAGGCTCGTACAGGACTTATCAACAAGCTACTGGAGAACCATTTCAAGTGAATCAATAGGGAAACATCTAAATCCTGCAGGACACTGGCCCAAGAAGCCTGGAGTTGGATCCCTGGCCTTTAGACTGCCAATCATCACAGTTCTAAAGTTGTTTCATGGGTTAATTCTTTCTTTTTTCCACAGCCTGATCCTCTGGACTCCTATCACCACGTAGGCAGTATATGACTGAACACATGACATAATATAACAATATGGCACAGAATACATGACATAACATAATACTGCACATGACAGCATCGTACAACATAGCTGTTTTGCATGGAATACAACATGACAACTCAGTGGGGCCTGTTGTTTGGGGCAGCTATGACTGTGGGCATCATGCATTTTCCAGAATGAGCCTTCCTTCACAGCAATGTCCTGTATCTACGCCCTGAGGGCAATGAGGTGACATATCTGTGTAGCAGATGTGTAGAGTCCTGTGCTATCGAGTTTGCAATGTCTGTGGGGGCCTTATTATTGAGTCCAGTGAGGTAGGATGTGGGCAGACTAAGGATTTGTGCAGCAGTACTGGTTATGTGTGTAAGTTTAGTCTGGTTTCCACTAACAGAATGTGTTATAAAAGCAGGTGGAGCAGTGCACTAAGGTGGATTGGATTATGCTTTGGTACAATGATGAGATGTGGTGCTTCGAGTCTAAGTTTATGGATAGCTGATGGCTCAGATTGATTCCAAACAAAAAATGTTTTACATTAACCAAGTGTTACGATCTCAGTGGCGTCTAGGGGAAAAAGGGGGTTGCAAAACAAAAGAAGAGTGGCAACTAAAAGTTCCAATAAAAAGTGGGATTTTATTTACAAGGATTCAAACCAAGGAAACTTAAAAGGTACAACTTAACACATCCCTTGACGGGAGCAAAATCCACTATTTAACAAAACTCCAAAAGCTAAACCAAAATTCTGTAACCACAGACCAAACGAACTCAGACAAAGACAGCAAACAACAAAAGAAAAGCCAAAAACCAATCTCAGCAAATCTGCTACTCTATGGCCGTCGACGCCAAGCTGGAGGTGGCAAACTGTGTCACCATCAGACACAGCTGCCCTGAATGACGGTGCTGATTGTCCTTAAATAGGAAGGTGTCATCATCTGTGACCAATGTGGAAGGAGCCTGCACCGATGTCCACCAATCCCAAGCCAAGGTGGTACATGTGGAGCCAAGGGATGGCAGCCTATCGTCTGTGGACTCCGGAGTCTCTCCATTTTCAGGAAGCCCTGCAGACCAGCTGACTCAGGGCCATAACACCAAGTGTCGAAGTTATTTAAGAGACATATGTGTTGAAGATGCAGAACACCACAAATCAGGTGTTAAAGCTGTTTCAAGAGGAACCTGGAGCAACTTCTTGTTTGCTAACTACCTATTGAAAATTGATTGAATTCTTTACCAAACTATGACTCCTAGTCTGCTTTATGTGCTGAAAACAAACCTCTCTAGCTTTTATTGCACAATGTCAGCATATCTTCCCAGGAAAGCTAAAATTTCTCCAAGTTTAAGGCACAGTCCTTCCTCTCCAGCTTTTGCCGTGTTTGTCATGAAGGTTGCCGATGGGTTTCACGCAAAGGAAGCCTCATCTGACTGATCACCTTCCTTTTCACAGGAGCAAAAGCATCAGTTTAGTCCCGCTTAGCTGAATTGCATGTAACGTTAGAGCTCTTTCATAATTCAGAACTGACTGGATCAGTTTATTTTCAGTGATTCAGTGCTCTCTCTGAAGCCCTGATCTTTTTTAAACTATTTTGTTCGGAGTTATGTGGTAAAAGTTAGCCTCTTACATCTACTCTGCAAACCTCTCACACTCTCATTTCGCCTGGGGTTTAATTAATCCAAACAGCTTACCTTGTGTAATTTAAATGCATAAGTGGAAAGTTGTGTAAAGCACGCTCTTCACAGTTTAGTTGATACCACTGGTTCAATATGGCAGCTTTTCTTCAAACGCACACCGTAAACAGGTCAGGAAGATCTAAACACCTGACAGGGGTTAATAACTTTTCACACCATATTCCCACATTTCAATTAGAGATTTGTTGCCTAGATTCCGATAATTTACTGCTTTCTACTCTTGCTCTACTGCAGAAAACATGACTTTCATATGTGACCCTGATTTAATGAGTCCCTGTTTTGTTTGTTTGCATATCATGTCAACTTCAGGTGTCACCGGAAAGTATATTTATACAATATTTTTGTTTTTCACTCTCGTTCTCTGTCAAACTACCTCTCTCTTTCCAAAGCGTCTATCTCCGAGCTTAATAGGGAAAAATCTTCTACAGCTTAATGTTAAACTTATAGCCAAGGAAATACAAGTACAAGTATGGCACAAATGCACAAGCATAACTCCACTAAAGGATTACCTTGTTAAAACCTGGATTCACTTCCACCACTTAAACCCAAGCTTGCAGCCAATTATCTGTCAGCGTTTAGAAGGCATCTTCGTTATCAAAGCCCTCCAGGGCACAGCAGAGCGGAAAATAGTTCCCAGCAGACAGGATGGGGAAACATAGCTCCAAATGATGTTACTGAGACAAAATAAGAAAGAATGTGTTGCTTATTATGGTGCTACAGTCATGAAGGGACAGCTCAGCATTTTGGGAATCAAACTTCAATCATGCCTGTCTGGAGCTTGAACCAGGGATTGATTAGCTGACCTCGGCATAAAGATGGAAACGGAGGAAAAAACAGCAGTGTTAGCCTAAAACCTCAGCAGTTAATCCTCATAAACATTTTCTGGCTGTATTTCATTTATAAGAAGTACATAAAAGCACTGTCATGATGATTTGTGAATGTTTTTGTTTGTTTTTAGTTTATTTCCTGCAGATTGTGTGTAGTTTCCATCTTTCTCCGCCTTTTGCACCTGGGTTCAGCTAGTGTAGGGGTCTGCAACCTGCAGCTCAGCAGATGAACATGCAACTTCCATAATGGCTCTGGTTACATGGTGTTTTTTTTTTTTAATTTGGAATTCTTGTATTCTACTATGAGTTAACATGAAAATAATAATTACAAAAGGTTTACATGAAACACATCCTAAATTCCTCTTTAGAGCGGCGGGTTGGGAAGGGTTCTGATTGGACAGAGGGTGCACGTGAAGTAAGATGTATACCGGAAATAAACAAAGTTCGCCCTCTGCTTCTTGTCTTTTCAGTCGTAATTTAACTACATAATAAGTACCAGTTTCACCGCTATTTTAATTATAATTTTGCAACTGAGAAGGAGAAGGAAGATAGACCACCGAACACGGGAGGCAAAACAACGCGCTCCATCGGGACAGGAGAAGGTAACGAGCAAGCACAGAGTGACCGGAATTAAGGTTTACATGACTGAGGCATTAAATAGTTCAGAATGAAGATGTGAATAAACCAGCCACTTACATTGGAAATAAGTTTAATTCCGAATAGAAATTTGCATTAAGAATGAATTTTTTATGTGGTCATTTTTTTTATCAGTTTAAAGCGAAATTAACTTTCATTCAGACTTAAAGAGGAATTAAAACTCCTGTGTAAACGTAGCAAATGGTTCATAACAGCACTGGCTATGAATGACAAAGAACCAGCATGTGTTTTTAAATATAAATATAAACTTTTTTTTTCTTTTCATGGGATAATTGCACTGAATTTTCACAACAAAATGACACAGAAAGAACTGTTAATATATATTGTTTAATCTATTTTTATTTTTGTTAGTTTGGAAACTATGAGCTTAAGCCAAAAAAAAAAAAAAAAAGAAAAAAGAAATCCCCAATTATGTACTTTGCACAGATGAAAATGTATCTATCCTTTTTTTCCCCATAATTCTTAGGCTTTATTTAAAATTGTTTTATTTTATTAAAGCATAATAAAAGAAATAAGAGATTTTTGTTTTTAAAAAATATACAACACATTTCCAACAGCAGATATATATATATATATATATATATATATATATATATATATATATATATATATATATATATATGTGTATATATCAGTTCATGTTACTTTTGCAGCTCTATACTAAGCTAGTCAGTCATTGCACCTTTTAGAATTTACCTAATGTCTCTTGTTCAGTGTCATATCACTTGTTTGTTCCTATGTTAGTCCACTCCACCGCTCTGGCTCTTGTTGCACCAATAATCTGTTTTGGCTTCCTTACAACTATAGCACCTATGGTTGTCTGTTGGCGACACATTAGTCTCCACTGGAAAGCATCAATTGCTTCCTATATTTGTTGCGATTCTTGGTCAACTTCTGCACTCAAAAGGAACTTGACCTTCTTCAAGAGTACTTTTTGGCAGGTGTATATAAATTAGCCACACAAGCCTTCTCCTCTCTTGCTTTTCTCATACATTTTCTCTTGAAGCTATAAGACCAATCCGGCAGCCATTCTGCGGTGGAGCCATTTTGGGGGTGGCAGCCTGGTATCTGCTGCCATTTGCAGATACCAGATATCTGGACTGACAGTGTTAGACAATGGCCGAAGTCACGGATGAAGCAATATCTGCTGATCTTGAAGTTAATCAGTACAGCACTGGTTACAACAACAACCAGAATAGAATTGTTGTAAATCCAACAGTAATGTGCCAGTCAATGCAAACCTGGAGGTCTCAGACAGGGTCAAGCTTCAGGAATTAAATGTTCATGAAGGGATAGGAATAGGGTGGATTGCCCTCTCTGGGTCGGGAGTCAGGTCCTGTCCCAAGTGGAGGAGTTTAAATATCTCAGGGTCTTGTTCATGAGAGAGCGAAGATTGTAGCGTGAGATCAACAGACGGACCGGTGGGTGTCTGCAGTAATGCAGACTCTGCACTAGTATGTTATGGTAAATAAGGAGCTAAGCCAGAAGGCAAAGCTCTCAATTTACCAGACAATCTATGCTCCTACCCTCACCTATGGTCATGAGCTGTGGGTCATAGCCATAAAAACGAAATTTCGCATGCAGGCAGCTGAAATGAGTTTCCTTCGCAGAGTGGTCAGGCTTTCCTGTAGAGACAGGGTGAGGAGCTCGGTCAACACGGCTCAGAGTAGAGTCGCTGCTCCTCAGCATTGAGAGGAACCAGTTGAAGTGGCTGGGCATCTGGACAGGATACCTCCTGGATGCCTACTTGGTGAAACGTTCCAGGTATGTCCCCCTTTGAGGAGACCCCGGGGGAGACACAGGACAGGAGGGATAATATCTCTCGACTGGCCTGGAACGCCTTGAGATACCCCCTGAAAAGTTGGCAGATGTGGCTGGGGAGAGGTGTGTCTGGGCTGCCCTGCTGAGGCTGCTTCTCTCGTGACCCGGCTCCAGATATGCGGCAGAAAATGGATGGATGGATGGAAAGTTCATGTTCTTCGTATTCAAAATTTCTCCTCTGCTGAAGTTTTGCGCTGCTGTTAGAACAACCAAGAGCAGCCCATATCCTCCCAGATTTCCTTGATGTTTTAGCAATAAGCAGCATGAATCATAAAATGACGTGGTTCACGTGAGAATTACATGTTACAGACACACAAGTGCCACCTCAAAAAAGACAGACACTACAGTTCCGTATTTGCTCAGATAAGTCTGTATTGAACTCTCTATGACTTGTTTGTAAACGTCTTAGTTTTGTACTGGAAGATGGGCAGCATGAACGAGCAATATGGTGCCAATTTGTGAGTTACACAGGAAGTAAATTAACTGTTCCAGATGGGAGAAGTCCAAGGGAACTCGCTCCTGTTCTTCTTTGTTTATTTAGTGGTTTAAGTGCAGCTTCAGCTTAATTTAGTGATAGTGATACAAAGCAACCATGCTTCATTCACCAAACTGCGTGCTTGCATGTGGTCATTGTACTTGCACAAATTACTGGGGTTTTTTTTTTGTTTTCATGTAAACTGTTGTAAACCCAAAGTACACAATCTGATACAGTGAGTTGGTTCCTCGAGACCCGCATATGTGATCCCTTCAGAGGGCAGCTATGGGGTTTTGAAACAGTTGGTACCTGTCCATCATCAAGCTACTCCCCATCAACTCTAAGCACAAAAAAGAACTGCTGGCACCATCCATAAAAAGAAATGCTGTGAGCACAGCCCTAAAGCGGTCAGCTTTCATGGTGAGACAGTGTCTGATTTGACAGGTTTTGTGGAGTGTATACCTGCAGGATCAGGATTTGGCTGCAGCATGAGCATCACAACAGCAGCTGGTTGTCTAGTATTAGTCCAAGTTTGTGGGCAGCCAGGGCAGGAGTCCCTGTTGTTTTGTCAATGCTGGAAGAGAAATCATGCAGAAAGTGATCCCTGCTGTATAAGAACTGCTCAAAGTTGCCTGTGATGAGCTGTTAGGGAAGGTGAAATGGATGCATCTAACTGAGAAATCAGGAAGAAACTTCTTATGTGCTCTCTGTAATGTAATGTAAGTACAGTACATGCCTGCCTTCCACATTGTATTAATGTAAAATACAATTACAAGTGTAATACAGGCATGAAAATGAAAAAAAAAAAAAAAATCTAATTTTTGTTTATGTAGCTGTTATTAAAGACTAACAATTGTCTTTAGAGTTAATATAAAATCACTTAAATGCAAAATATATAGTTTTCAATTTATACTAGTCTCATATTGACCATCCTTGTTTGAAATGTCAAATGTGAAAAGTATAAAGAAACATTTGGTATTTGTCCTGAAACGTTTTTTTTTTTGGTTTAAAAAAAAACAACAACAAAAAAACAAAAAAACAGATCAGAAATAAATGAACCAAGTTTATCTACAAATTCACCTCCTCTGATCATGGCCTAGTGGCCTCTGATGTCTTTGTAAGCCTCAGGCTTTACTCTCTTGACCCAAAATCATCAATTCCACTTCCATAAAACCATGAAATGTCAAATTTAAGGCATCAAAACAGAAGCAAACAAAATATTATGGAGAAATAGCTTCTTTATAGCTCACTGGATTTAGAATAAAATGAGTTTTGCCGAATAAAGAGTAAAGAAGCCATACAGCAATGAGCCAAAAAGCTCTCATATTTGTGAAACTTTCCTGAAATACTAACCTGCAGCTCTTCCAAATTTATAGGAACAGATCACCAATTGTACAAATAATTTAATTCATACACTTCATTTTCCTTTTTCATCAACAATGGTGTCCCTAATGGTATCAGAGTAACTTTTCAGGTTGCAGGAAACTGTCTACCTTTTAATATTATCATTCTCAGGTGATTAAATGCTTTAAATCCAAAAACACCATTAATGGGAAAACAGCTTTCAGATGAAAGTCAAATGCACACCTGGCTGAGGTAATTTGTTGTTTTCCCCACAAACTGCTGCCACTACAGGTGTCAAAGTCACGACTGCAGGTGCACATTTTGTGCAATTTCTATGCAAAGTGTTGAGTATGTGTACTTTTTATATGGGTGTTAAATGTGTTCACTGTCATCATCAGTTGGACTAAATTGTAATCATCTCAGTTTATGTTCTCAAAATACATAAAGTCTAAAATTAAAAGTGCACAATCATATTAAAGATTCACCACAGTGGGACCCTGAGTGTGTTACCACACACACACACACACACACACACACACACGATTTGCATATTGTTAGCAGGCAACAAAGCACATTTCAGTTGATAAGCAGTATTTTGGCTGACATGGCAAAATAGTTCTGAATCCAAAAAGTTTAAGAAAACTCAGGGAGGGGGGTGTACTTCTAGCCCAAAGGATGGTGCTGTTTTCACTTCACATTTAGTCACAGTGTGACTCAACAGCTCTGGGTGACAGCACTGGATAACCAGCTTTGTCAAAACAGCTGCAAGTTAGGCTGAGAGCCATTTAGTAATGTGTGTTTTAAATATAAAGTATCCGTAAAATTAATACTGTTTTGATATTTTAGCAGGAGAGGATGCTGCTGGTTTGAGTAAAAGCACATCTGACAGATATTCAGTGTTACTAAATTCAGTTTATCACAGGCCTTAATTGCTGAAATGAGACTATGGGAGGTTAGAGCAGATCCATGCGGATCAGACAGCATCACTTTGCGGCAACACGAGCTGAAGGCAAGAAAAAAAGCTTTTTGGATTTTAAATGAAATGTTAAATACATGTGATAGGATTGTGAAAAATCAGTTATCATTAGTGTGGAATCTGGGAGGTTATGACAATAGTTCTCTGAGCCATGACCCCCAAGATAACATATTGATGTGGGCAACCCCGCCCACCTGACAACTGAGTGATTAATTATGCTATATATTAGGTGGGTCATCCTGCAGCATCCTCAAAATCTAAGGCTGGAAAACTGTCAGAATCTTCTGAAATAAGGAGGATAAAGTGGCTTTTGGTCGGTTTGTATCATTGCTGCTGCTGCTGCAAAAAAACAAACTTATCTGGCAACCCCTTGCGATCCGGTGACCCCCAGAAGCACTGGGTCATGATGTTAAAGGTCAATAAGTACATGCCATTCAACCCTGTTGGACTTCAACACCTGGCTGCATGTGTTTGACACTGTTCTGCTTCATTCATTTTGTATTGCATGTGCTGCAGCTGCAATTGGAAAACAAGATAATGCCGGTAGAGTGCAGGTGTGCGGACAAAAGATTATGGTTTTATTGATGAGAATCGAGATAAACTGCAGTGATATCTGGGTTTGTTTTCCCATTATTTATTACAATTTTCATTAGATTACAACTGGTTTTTAGTAAAATAGGACTGAATTTGACTGTATCTTTAAAGCCCTGTGATGACTGTTGTGAACTGATGCAGTACAAATGAAGCTGAATTTAACTGAAACAGAACTGAATTACCCCTCCCTGAGCCGTCACCTTATCGTGGTGGAGGGGTTTGTATGTCCCGAAGATCCTAGCAGCTATGTTGTCTGGGGCTTTATGCCCCTGGTAGGGTCACCCATAGCAAACAGGTGTCTATGGGAGGGACCAGACCAAGCACGGCTCATAGACCTCTATGATGACTACAAACCTGGGCAGAAATGTTCCCTTGCCTGGACGCGGGTTACCGGGACCCCCCTCTTGAGCCAGGCCTGGGGGTGGGGTACGAGAGCGAGCGTCTGGTGGCCGGGCCTTTGCCCGTGGGGCCTGGTCGGGCTCAGCCTGAAAGGGTTACATGGACCCCACCTCCCGTGGGCTCACCATCTGCGGGAGGAGCCGTAGGGGTCGGGTGCAATGTGAGCTGGGCGGCAGCAAGGGGCGGACACCCTGGCAGTCCAATCCCTGGCTGCAGAAGCTGGCTCTAGGGACGTGGAACGTCACCTCTCTGGTGGGGAAGGAGCCTGAGCTTGTGCGCGAGGTTGAGCGGTTCCGGCTAGATAAAGTTGGACTCGACCTTGACACATGGCTTGGGTTCTGGAACCAGTACCCTCGAGAGGGGCTGGACCTTCTTCCACTCTGGAGTTGCTCATGGTGAGAGGCGCCGAGCAGGTGTGGGCATTCTCATCAGCCCCCAGCTTGGTGCCTGCACGTTGGGGCTTACCCTGGTGGATGAAAGGGTAGTTTCCCTCCGCCTCCGGGTGGGGGGACGGGTTCTGACTATTGTCTGTGCTTATGCACCAAACAGCAGTTCAGAGTACCCACCCTTTCTGGAGTCCTTGGAGGGAGTGCTGGAGGGTGCTCCTTCTGGGGACTCCATTGTTCTGCTGGGGGACTTCAATGCTCACGTGGGCAATGACAGTGAGACCTGGAGGGGAGTGTTTGGGAGGCATGGTCCCCCCCCTCTGAACCCAAATGGTGTTTTGTTATTGGACTTCTGTGCTCATCATGGATTGTCCATAACGAACACCATGTTCCAACATAAGAGTGTCCATAAGTACACCTGGCATCAGGATTCCCTGGGCCGCAGTTCGATGATTGATTTTGTAGTCGTATCGTCGGACCTGCGGCCACATGCCTTGGACACTCGGGGGAAGAGGGGGGCGGAGCTGTCAACTGATCACCACCTGGTGGTGAGTTGGCTCTGATGATGATGATGATGATGATGATGATGAACTGAATTATGTCATTTCTTTAAACAGGACATAATATTAAAAACTCTGTGCAATTTTCAGTCCTTCCTCCCTCCAAATTAATATTATCAAGCCTGCGTTTTCTAACGTTCATAGAACATACCAGTATCTTTGTCATACCACAAAGCTGCAGCCATGTTGTCGCAGAAACACTTTGAACACTTAACTCCTTCTAAGCCTTTCCTAAAGGGCCCAATATGTTTAGACTGATCAAACACGGTGAGCTGCAAATAAAAGGCACATTGTTAGTTTTTAAGCATATCCCACAAGACTTTATAAGCAGGCATTATGCTAATGTTTTACAAGGTTATGTCATAAATTCAAGAAAAGTTTGAAATATGAATAAGGGATTTTGGGGTGTCTTTTAATGAATAAGGTTGCTTATATTTTTGTGGACTCAAAATGCTTTTATAACACTAATGGAAATGGGAAAATACAAAAAGCTCAATATGTCCAACTTAATTTGATCCTGCTGAGCAGATGATGAAAACACCCACGTAACATGTTTGGGATTTAATTGAAACAGAACAGGGTTAACTAAGGCCAGAACGTTGGCCATTTTTGCCTGGGTGTTCAGGATGTGTGTGTGAGTTTCCGTGTCCTTGTGAGACGTCTGTTCCCAGTCTGTCTTGGAAGTAAAGGCGATGAAAAATGGAGCTTGTCATTTGTTGGCCTACTTTTCACGCTTGCACTCAAAGCCTTGTCAGCAAGAAAGGTAAATTTCAAGTGATCCCTTGATGTGCACACACACTGACCCAATGCAGACGTGGACTCAGATACATGGGTCTCAATGTTATGTTGGTTGCATTAACTCATAAAGACCCAACCCATGAAAAAATGGTGAGACAAGTCCAATGTTATAAACATGAGGTCTTTATTTGTCCCTTTAACAAAATGTCAAATAAAAAGTAACATTTTTTTTTACATTTTTCGACATTTTTTTGTAGTGTAATCTTCTGCTTTCTGGTGTCCATTAAGAGGGAAAAGACATAAATCAGACTGTGTGCCACAGGATTGAGCAATGCCTGTACAATAAAAAATCCCAAATGTTCCAGAAACTGTATATATCACATATTCCATGCTGGGTTCTTTTGGGTTAACTGGTGCAACATGACATATTATTTGATTGCATTTAAAATAATGTACAGATTCTGATTCGACCATGCTGCTGTGTCTCATCAGCAAGCATGGTGGCTAACCTCGTGTTTCCAGTGTGTTTGCATGCATGCTTGGGAGACATCTCTAAGCATAACATGCTACATGAGCATGTGGCGGCTGCCAGCCACTTTGCATGAATTTCCCCTCGAGAGGCAAATATGCATTTATCTAACTTTCACTGAATCAGTACGTGTCTGCATGTCAAGTGTGTACATATTCCCTGCACTTAAAAGCTGTTGTGACAGTGAAGATGGCTTCTGTGTCGGTGAATGTCTGTGCGTGTGCCGCCTGTCAGCATGTCAGCTTGGAGCCATTAAAGGTGTGTTGGAAATGTGGAAACTGTGTGAATGCATGCTGATGTGAAGGTAGGGGGTGAGCGTGGCAGGTGGCATGTTAAAGCAGGTGTTTGTGTGCTATGTTGCATGAAGTGTGTGAAATCACACTGCAGCTCGGGGCTCCATGGAGAAATCACGTGATGGATGATCAGCACTTAAGGTGGAAGTGCTTCTGGTCTGTGTTTCCTGCAATTTTATCAGTGTCTCTTACAAGTGTTTTGACAAGTGACTTCATTATATTCCAGGAACTGTGAGCACAGGTGGCGGAGGAACAAAACACCTGTCCTACACCACAGACTGATTTGTTAGGTGATGATCAGTGTTTAATAATCTTAGTAGCCTGGTCAAATACAATCATCTCAGAAGAAATAATACACCAGGAAAGTAATGACTTTGCTAAAAGGGTTTGTTTAGGAAATAGCCTTTTGCTAATTTGAGAATAAAATTTTACATTGGTTTTTGTTTATATGTGCAGATATTGAGAAACACATTAGAAGAGAAAACAATATGTAATTCCATAATTTTACACAAATTTGTGTTTTGTTGCATATTATTCAAAGTTGCTTGGCGTATCACTCTAATAAATTACAAATTAATAATTTAAGAATATTATCTTGTCTGTAAAAGATGCAGGAAAGACATTTTTTTTTAATGTAGATTTGCCTTCTACAAACATGTTGAATGGTTCCCCATCAGACGTGTGCATTGTGGATTACTTGGTTGAATTAGAAAGTGAGATAAAAATCGAATGATGGACTGTAAGACAAGTTGAGAACGCATGGAGGAAAAATGTGCCATTGGAGAGTAGATTTACTCTTCTTGGCTCAGTCAAGTTTGTATCAATAATGCATGAAGTGGTAGTAACACCAGTTTACCAGTAACAGAGAAGCAGATTATGTATAAAGTATATAGTTCATTGCTTCCCCTCTTTTTTAAATGTAAACTTCATGTAACTTTATTTTTTAAAAAAAACAAAAAACATTTCACGTACAGATAAGTTTCCTTTTAAGTTTTTTAAGAACACATTAAAAGCTTTGAATCAAAAACTGGAGATTTAAAATAAATGAAAAGAGAACTAGATCCTCCCAACTCTGCATATATTCAACCCAGTTTTGCCTTGCAGTTTTCCACAACTAGGCCTTACTGTTTTATCATAACACTAAATATTTCTGTTCTCCATCTGAATGACATGAACAGAAACCTGGTTATCACTGTTAGTCTTGGTTCTGTTTTGATGGTGCAAAGGTAAAAGCCACATGTCCCAGATGTGTGAGCAAGATGGACTCCTTAATGCAACTTTATGAACAACTTTATTGATGCCATTTGTGAAATGGGCCACTACTTTAAAGGTAGCGTCAGTAACCTTCTGATAAAACTTGTGTTTCCGGCTTATTTCGAAGGCCCATTTGCTTTGTACATCCCTGGGACGGTTGTTAGCCTGCCAAGACCAAGACACTACACCTCATAATTCTTTTTCTGGAACGTTAGGTTCCTTCACAGCAGCATTTCATCACAAGGAAAGCAGGGAAAACAGAG